>NC_041400.2:94529390-94786890 GCF_900747795.2 Erpetoichthys calabaricus | reverse complement strand
GTAAATATTTAGTTTACTATTACACTGTGCATTCTATGGTATAATTATTTTTGTGCTTAAAAATCTTTAAAAATATATATATATATATTTACCGTACATACAGCTCGTACAGTCCGGAACGGATTAACTGTATTTACATACAATCCTATGGGGGAAATGACTTCGGGTCACGACCAAATCAGGTTGCGACTAGAGTTTTGGAACAAATTACGGTTGTGACCCGAGGTTCCACTGTATGTTATCACTAATGTGCGTATGGAGGAGAGTGTACAGGCTCAAATAATGTTATTTATCAGCCAGACTGGGGGTTGGCGCTCGCAAGTGACCCTTTCTTCTCTTGTTTCTCTGCAGGTCAGCCAAAGGCCCTGCCTCTTAATTACATCACTACTGATCTATCCACTAACATTACTTCCGGCCAACCCCAATGACATCATTCTGGTACCCAGAATTTACCTTTCTACCTCGTTACTTCCTCTTTCGGCTGCCCTAACTCCACCTTTTCTTGCTATCCATCTTATTTATAGAACAGACTCATTCTGTTAGTTCAGTTCAGATGTGAACTGTGATTTGTAAAAACATGCTCCTTTTATTTTAGTGATTTTTCAGTATACAGGATGGTCATCCCCAAACCTTTTTCTTGACTGCTGCCTTATTTTTACCACTATGGAGTTCTCCACAGCCCTGTTGGCATCCAGGGTGGCCACCTAGAGGCGCTGCAGGGGTTCCTGGGCCCGTCTGAGCCGTAGTTCAGCCACACCTGAAAGTGCAATCGGAGGCAGGTGGTCAAGTGCCTGAAGCACTTACAGGTGAGCTATAAAAGGGGATAGCAGCCACCACTCTGACAGCCTGAGTTGGAGGACAACGCTAGCCAGGAGGAGTGGTGGTGCAAAGAGTAGTGTGCCTTTTGTTTTGTTTTGGTGCTTTTGGGACTGTGTACTGCCTGTGGGACAAAGGGAAGATGTGCCCCACAGGTGAAGAAAAATAAAAGTTTATTTGCTTTTATACGTGCCTTCTGTGTCGGGTTGGCGCCTATATTGTGCCTTTGTTACACTGGCATCCCAGATGGGACTCTCTGCTTGTTCCATGGCAGGAACCCATTAAAAATAATTTGTGTAATGACCCAGCACAGCAGCATGAGGCACGTGCCTGAGGCACTCACCCAGCTCAGCGGTGCATAGAGTGCGGCCCCGAGACAGTGCACCAACGCACGCTCATGTGGCAGGGAGCCATAGGAGTACCACTGAGAAGCTCCTAGGGACACCGTGCTGATGGGTAAGAGAAAGACCTGGCGGGCTCAAAGGTTGGTGCCTTGACACGCCTGCGCCATCCAGGGCGATGGGGTCCACAGGGAGGTAGGTGCCGGACCCAGGAATAAGCAATACAGCATTTACATCCACCTACCTCCTAGATGCCGTTGGGCCAGATTCCCGTTGGCAGCCAGGAGATGCCCATCTGTTGTGCAATGGCAGGGTGAGCTCTGGCAAGAGCAAGGACAACCTGGGGCCCCTCTTCGACCCTGGACAGCAGTCAGATGAGGAGAGCCTGGACGACCTCCCCAGTGCAGTTTTTCCAGAAGAGGAGCAGGGAATCCTCCACATAGCAGGTAAGGGGGTGGGGGATGTGTGTCGGCTCCCCGCCGATAAAAGAATACAGGCGAGGGTGACAAACCTCCACCCCGATCCTGAAGACCACCCGAAGGGGCCTGTGGAGAAAGCGCAGGTCCTCAATGGCTGAAACTAACCTGATGTTGGCTGTACGGGATTTGGAGCTTATTTACAGATGGTCTGCCGGATAAAGCTGGCGATAGAAAGTCTGGAGAAGACGGCCGGAATACCCCTGGGGACGATGCAGGAGTGCCTCAGGAAGCTTGGCGTGGGACTCTCCAGCTACACAGATGCGGCGATATAGGTAAGTGACACCTGTACTGAACAAAAAAAGGGTGTGCTGAGCGAAGGGGCCGTGGTATTGATTAGTTCTGCAGGCCGAGTAGCCATGCGACACAGGACGCCACGGTGATGAACAATTGTGCGGCAGGGGCGGGGCTGACAGAGAAGCATGCTGGCAGCTGGCTGGTAAATGCTGGCATCGGTTTCGTGGGCGTCTAAAGGGGCACAGACGACACGGAGTCCTTCTCCCATAAGGGGACCCAGACCATCAGTGCGCCCCAGAGCAAGAGGAGGAAACGGAAAAGGAAGACAGGGACTCCGAACAGTGCACAGCGTGAGCCTGTCTGCTCGACAGCAGTGGGGGGCTGCGCTGCAAAGGTTCGGAGATGCCAGGTGCCCTCAGCTGAGCGAATGAGGGGGGCAGGACTTTCCATCCTGCTTCCGGTCCCGCAGGGATCAAACTGGAGGGGAGCGTTACTATGACTGTGGTCACTATGGCCACGGTTGGAGGGTTCATCCATGGAGGATGCCCAGAGGACGCAGGCACCGGGACAACACCTCCTGGTCTGTTCATTTTGTCTCCATTGGACAGAGCCGTGGACTGGAAGACACCGACTCCCCATCCTGGAGAGGACTAGCCCTCGCGGGACAGCCACTGTGCCCCACGGGGCTCAGCTTAGGGAGGGGCACTGTGACGGATGGCCAGGGCCCACGCCCGGCCAGGACGCCACTTCTCTATATGTTCCAGGGGAGCAAGAGGTACCCCACAGGTGAAGAAAAATAAAGATTTATTTGCTTTTATACATGCCTCCGGTGTCAGTCTGTGTCGGGTTGGCGCCTATATAGCGCCTTTGTTACTATATATTTACAGTATATATATATAAATATATATATATATATATATATATATATATATATATATATATATATATATATTAGGGGTGGGCGGTATGACCAAAATTCTATATCACGGTATTTTTCTAAATTATCCCGGCTTCACGGTATTCGACAGTATTTTTTCTCCATGCATGAGTGGATGTTAACCACATTTTCCACTGCAATTACTGGCTAAGAATAACCTATTCCACTGTCAAGAGTATTGTACATTGTACAAAAAAAACATTTTAATGTGCACACAAGTATTAATACAGTTTTGCATGGCCCCATAAAGTGATAGTTTTCAAGGGGGTGGCACTAATGGAGAAGGTATCACATTGCATGACAGATGCAGTCAAAATATAGAACCTTTTTATTGAACAAATTTTGCAAAAACACACTATAATTTTGACAACATATTTTCAACCATACAAAGAGGCATTTAGACTTAGTAAAATATCCAGAAGTGCTTGTCAAAAATTGTATTGCACCGAATATGTCTTAGAAAAGGAATAAATAGTAAATATTTTTTGTAAACCAACTACACTTTCTGTTAATGTTAACAATCTCTGTCCACTGACACGTTAAAGTGACTTTTTAAACAACTTTATCATCATTAAACTGCATAATATTTAAACTAATAAATAATAACAATAAAATAAATAATAGTATTATTACTGATAGTTGCACTATTACTTCAAGACTTCAAGCCCAGGTGCATTACACAGTATTCACCAAATTAAAATAAAATACAACAAGTGCAACTTGGTGATGACATCTTTACCAGCTGAACCATCATTTAGGCAAACTGCATTAATATGGACCTTGCTTCAAGCTAAGCTATACTGGGAAGAAAAAAACAAACTATATGTCGAGAACAAAGTCAACATTTCCACTTCATTCTCGCCGTTTATGTCGAGATTAAAGTCGACATTTCCACTTTATTCTCACCGTTTATGTTGAGATTAAAGTCGACATTTCCACTTTATTCTCATAGTTTACTTCATAATTAAAGTAGAATGTCGTAAACTAAACTTCTTCCTAAAATCAATGTTTAATCAATTACTTAATTTACCCCGTCATAAATTAATGCAGCACATTAAATGCTTTGTGTTACGTTCCCCGACCCAGTGGTTAATCACTACGCTTCTTAAGCGATCACCATACAGAATCCATTCACTTCATGATATTCCTGCTTTCTGAAAATTTAGAATGCTAAAATAAATACTTGATATCATTTTCATGATGAAATGCATTAAAGCAGGTATTACACATGCACGGTAGTGAGGCGGTAGTGCTGCTCCCTCGCAGTAAGGGGTCCCCAGGTGTATGTTTAGTGTAGAGAACTTTATGGCAGGTGTGACGAGGCTCCAAAAAACTGGATGTATGAATAGCTATCGCATAGGTTTAACTTAAATATTGTGTAAATGTTGGGTTTGTGATCTGCTGGTCAGAGACACGAACACAGAATTCAATGCATGTTCTTCTGAGCGGGCTATCTTTATTGCATGCATGCTGTCTCTATCTGACGTAGGCTACCAAAACCCCAGTTCTTATCCTTCCTTTTTCTTTCACCTCATAACCACATAACCAATCACCACACGATAAACGTCTTGTGAAATTAAAACTAGTTATAAACTTAGCCCACAGAGTGTTCAGAACTTTAAAAATATCTTCGTTATACATGTTTAATTATGCCATCCATTCAGAGTTGCGCCCATCTCTGAACGAATCACTTAACACAAAGCATTTAATGTGCTATATAACTTATGACGGGGTTTGAGAAAATCTAGTAAATTAAATATTCATTTTATGATGAAGTTTAGTTTACGATGTTCTACTTTAATGACAAATTACGAGAATAAAGTCAAAAGAATATATTCTCGTCATAAGCGTCAAGATTAAAGTGGAAATGTCGAGAATCAAGTCAAAATGTCGTCACACTATTACACAGTACCCAGGTACATTACACTGTATTGAAAACAAATAAAACAAGTACAACTTGGCTTGCAGTATTATCCAGCAGTACAGAAACAGTATTTACACATCTGACCTTTTAAAACTAAAGCATCTCCAGGCGACAGATGTGACTGCTTTTTTTCGGCTCTCTGTCCATTTTCACCGCGCGGCATACCTATGCTACCGCCCACTATTTGGTGGTGTAGCAGTGAAAAAGAGCCCTAGTGCAACAACTCTGTGTTTAGCGGTGTAGCAGTGAAAAAGGTTCCCACTTGAACAGTTTCCCGCTGCGCCACGTTCCGAACGTCGTTTAGACAATTTAAACGGTTGCAGTATAAGAAAAATCCATATCATAAAAAAAATAAAAAACCGTTTTTCGGTATGAACCAGTATACCGCCCAGCACTAATATATATATATATATATATATATATATATAATCTTAATACATAATTCGCCTGCTTCCTCAATCACTCACTCACGTCCGTCCGAAGCCGAATGCGCAGTCGCCTTCTGCGCCGCTGCCCGAAAAACCTTACGAGACCGAAATCCAACCCCAACATCGCGGCAGGCGGTGGATTTAGCCTACGCATTGCACAACTGTCTTCAACAGGTACATTCATGACTTAAACATTTCAAAGTTCGTCTCACTTATACAAATGCCTCACAAGGCAGGAACCAATCCTGGGCAGGGTGCCAACCCACCACAGGAGTATAATTATTATATATATATATATATATATATATATATATATATATATGTATATAGTAACAGAGGCGCTATATAGGCGCCTGACCCGACACAGATGGACACAGTGGTCTGAATGTGGATCCCAATGTGGTCTGAATGTGAATGCCCCAGTGCAGTGATGGCAACACTGCTGAAGAAATGGTGCTGCCCTTCAGATGAGACGTAAAACTGAGGTCCTGACTCTCTGTGGTCATAAAAAACCCTTGGGTAATCTTCATAAAGAGCAGCGTGTATCCCCATGTCCTGGCTAAATCACCCACCACAGCCTAGTCATTTTAGCTCTCTAATTATCCATCTATCACCACTTCACCACCTAACAGCTAATGTGTTGTGAATGTACTGGCACAAAAATGTCTGTTATTACTCATTCATTACATTTTTTAAGATGGCATGTTAAAGACCTGAATTTTGATTACTGAAGAAAAAGTGCATCTTCACTCTTTGAAGTCAGACACATTCATTCCCTGAATTACAAACCACCGCTTATGAAAATTTGTGTGCACAAAGAAAGTCATTTAATATTCATTTTCAGCAGATGTTGGGGATGCACAGATTATCCATCCCTCCATTATCCAACCTGCTATGGGTCATGGGGTCTGCTGGAGCCAATCCCAGCCAACACAGAGTGCAAGGCAGGAGACAAACCCCCGGCAGGAAGCCAGCCCATCACAGGGCGCGCACACACACACACACACACACACACACACACACCAAGCACACACTAGGGACAATATAGAATTGCCAATGCACCTAACCTGCATGTCTTTGGACTGTGGGAGGAAACCGGAGCACCCGGAGGAAACCCACGTGGACACAGGGAGAACATGGGAAGCAAACCCGGGTCTTCTAACTGCAAGGCAGCAGGCAGTATATATATATATATATATATATATATATATATATATATATATATATATATATATACACATAGTATATTATATTATATATATATATATATACACATAGTATATTATTATATATATATATATATATATATATATATATATATATATATATATATATATATATATTATATATACAGTATATGTATGAAGTCTGTCTATTATATAATGTGATTGTATTTGTATCTCTTAAACAAAACAGTGAGTACCGATTATGAGCACTTGCCATGCAGGTTTAAACCTGTCTAAACCTGCATGACAAGCAACAACACTTTCGTTTATTGTTGATTGTTAGTCACCGTTTAATGCAGTTGTGTTTCCCCATGTATGCTGGAATCATGCTTTAAAAGTTGAGTAATGTATCGATTTGAATTTTTTCGCAAACTGAACAAAATACCAACTGAATCTTTTCAAATGCTTACTAAGGCTTACGGGGAAGACTGCATGTCTCGTGCATGTGTTTGAGTGGCACAAAGGATTCAGTGAAGGACGTGAGAGCGTTGAAGATGATGAGCTCCTTGGACGACCTTCCACTCCAAAAAGAGAAGAAAATATAGAAAAAATTAACCAGATGGTTTGAAAACTGATATTCATTCCTCTCCTCTCTAGAGCATATCTCCATCTCTCCAGGGTCTCCTCAACCTGCTCCCTGCTCTCGCTACAGATTACAATGTCATCATTAAACATCATAGTCCACAGGGACTCCTGTCTAATCTCATCTGACAAACTGTCAATCACCATTGCAAATAAGAAAGGGCTCAGATCTGAGCCTTGAATGCATCCATCATTTCTACCTCAGACCTCACCACTGTCACACTTCCCTCGTACCTATCCTGTACAACTCTTACATACTTCTCTGCCACTCCCAACTTCCTCATACAATAACAAAATCTCCTCTCGAGGCACCCTGTCATATGCTGTCTCCAGGTCCACAAAGACACAACGCAACTCCTTCTGGCCTTCTCTATACTTCTCCATCAACAACCTCAGAGTCAACACCGCATCTGTGGTGCTCTTTCCTGGCATGAAACCATACTGCTGCTCACTAATCATGACCTCACTTCTTAACCTAGCTTCCACTACTCTTTCCCATAACTTCATGCTGTGGCTCAAATAACTTCAAATGAAAGTCAGATTTTTTTCTAAAAGACACCAACCAGACTTCCCTTATCCTATTTTAATACTTCTAAAAGAAACTACAGTACAGTATATTATTTTGTAATAATGAAGATATAAACAGTATTTTTACACCACCACTAACCTTTGAAAAGTTCCACCTTAAATGACATGGGGCAGCATTTGAAAAATTGATCTTTCAGTCAGATTTTCAGACAAAGAATGGAAATCAGACATCGGCAAAATGTATTCTTCATAAATATTTGCAAAGCATGGTGTGTAAAAATTGCACACTGCAGGCACTTAACTTAGATTATGAAAATTGTACCTCTCAGACAATACAAATATCGTCGGGCAACTGCCTCAGTCAGCCCCATGTTCCAGAATTGTGACACACAGAGCCGTACTGAAAAAAAAATCTTTACCTACCTGTTACACTGTATTGGAACAGTTGTTATTCCCAATCTACAATGTTTTGAGTATTACAGGTTGGAGTAATATTGTTTAGTGAAAAATCTGCATTAATATCTTAGACTACATTTCTTCCTTGCCACCTCTTATTATTCAATAGGAGACAAACCGCCCCTTATAATGCAGTGGGGAAAGGATATCCAATTCCATTTAAAGTTGGAAATTTAAATTTAACTGTCCAAAGCCTATTTGAAATCTGTCAAGACTTTATTACTGTTGTTCTTAAACAAGCATGCTAGGCCTGTTTTAACCCTTATGATCAGGGGTCCTCAAGTTCAGCCCTGAGGTACCACTATAGCTGGTTGGTTTTCATTTTAACCAATTTCACAAATCAACAGGTCAGTTCAACTTCAAACTGATCTAATTGTTACGTTAGTTAGCTTTTTTGTTTTCTGAAGTTGCATTCAGAAAAATGTGTTTGTATAATATTAATTAATTAATTTATTTATGTGCATTTTATTGTTTTTATTAAAATCAAATAACATTCCATACAATCAAGTCAAGTTTAATAAAACTATGTTCGCAACACATCAACCCCCACCCATGAGAAGGAGAGCCAGGCCAGCAGAGTAAAACTTTAAACTTGTAAAATAAGTAAACAGATAAATAAATAGAATTAAAAAGAGGAGAGAATCTGCTTGCTCAATTTAAATGCTTATTCTAAAATGTTATTGATTAGATCCTGCTAGGTTTTGAAAAAGTTTTGTACAGATCCTCTAAGAGAATTTGATTTTTTCCAAGTTCAGAAAGTATATAACATCAGTTACCCACTGACTTAAAATAGGAGAGTTGGGATTCTTCCAGTTGAACAAGATAAGTCTACGTGCCAATAGTGTAGTGAAGGCACTTTAAGCCCATCTGGAAGTCCACCAAACACAGCTGTTAGTGGATTAGGAGGGATTGTGACACCAAGGCTGTCTGAAAGGCATTTAAAGATTTTAGTTCAGAATGATGTTAATTTGGTGCACACCAAAAAAAAAACATGTGGCCCAATGAGGCTGTGAACTTGATTGCAACATTCATAAGTTGGATCTTGCCCTGGAAACATTTTGGACAATTTTAAACAAGACAGATGTGCTCAATATATAATTTTAAGAAGCACAATTGGGTTGTTAGTATATTGGCAACGACTTGTACTTATTGTGGTATAAAGCAAGGAAAATAAAGAAGTACTGCAGGATTTTATGTCTATTGCAGACCAAGCCTGTGTATGTTCATTTATTTGTCTCAATGTCCAGGTTTTTATAGCTTGTATATTTGCTGTCCAGTAATAAAATTGAAAGTTAGGTAGAGCCATGCCACCTTCTGCATTAAGTCTTTGTAGGATCACTCTTTGGATACGTGGATGTTTTGAATTTCAAATAAATTAGGTTATGGTTGAATCTAATTTCTTAAAAAATTATTTATTGATATATATTTGAATGTTTTGAAATAGAAAAAGAAGCTTAGGAAGGATATTCATCTTGACAGTGTTAATTCTTTCAACTAAAGTGAGATGAAGGGTAGATCATCTATGCAAGTCTTGCTTAATTTTTTCCATACAGACGGCAAAATTTTGTTGATAAAGAGCTTTATGTTTATTTGCGATGTTTACCCCTAGGTATTTAAACTGATCTGTGATGATTAAAGGGAAGGTGTACAATCTAATATTGTGTGCTTGAGAATTCACTGGAAAGAGCACACTTTTATTCAAATTAGTTCTGAGACCAGAAATCTTTTGAAATTCTGTAAGTCCTGTTAGGACTGCAGGTACAGTATTTTGTGGATCTTATGTATACAGTACCATATCATCTGCATATAGAGAAATTTTCTGTTCAAGTCCTTCTCTGATAATCCCCTTTATCTCATAAGCAATTCGACAGTGAGCAGTAAGTGGCTCAATGGTGATTGCAAAAAGCAGTGGTGACAAGGGGCATCCTTGTCTAGTACCACGTTCTAGTTTGAAGTAGTCTGAATTAATGTTAATACAAACTGAAGCTTCTGGACAGGTACACAGTAGTTTGATCCATGCACAGATGTTCGGGCCAAACCCAAATTTCTCCAATATGGTAAAAAGGTAGTTCCATTTAACCATATCAAATGCTTTTTCTACATCCAACATGTTAAAGGAAGAGGAGGAGGATGTTGGGAGCATGTGCTGATAGTGCATTGCTGCACCCACCACATGATGAACCACCTGGATTGGGACCCAAGTGCAGCAGGTTAACACCTCCGCACCACATTGGAATAGTGTAAGGTTTTTTATGGTAGCTGGAGTGCCAATCCTGCCACCAACCCCCAAGTTTTCCCTCTAAGTTTGAGGACCTTCTTACAGGGATGGATGCAGATTAACATCACACCTAGTTTGAAGCAGTTGCAGGTTAAGAGCCTCAATGGAACAGAGGCACTTTAGTCATAAAAGAAATTAAGAGATTTTCATTTTTTTGCCTTATCTTTAAATATTAACTTTCTATTACCGGCTGGCATGGTGACATAGTGGTAGAGCTGCTGCCTCACAGTAAGTAGATCAAGATTCACATCCCTGGTCTTCCATGCATGGAGGTTGCACATTTTCCTTGTGTCTTTGTGGGTTTGCCCCGTTTTCCTTCCACAATCCAAAGACATGCAGGTTAGGTGGATTGTGAGTACTAAATTGGCTATGGTGTGTATGTGTGTGTTTCCCCTGCATCAGACTGACACCCTGTCTGGAGTTTGTTCCTGCCTTATGCCCTATGCTAGCTGGGACCGAATCCAGCACCCCCCGTGACCCTGTGGGTGGGTTAGACAATGAATGACTTTCTTTTACCATATTCTTTTAAATTTAATTTTTTTCTGTGGAGTTTGCTCTTCTAATTTTATCCAAATATTGACAATTAGCAATGAGCCTTACAGACAGAGGTGCAAATAATACTGAATGGTAAAGGGGGTACTGCTACTATAGTGTAATATTCACTTATGTGCTAATTTATAACAATAAGCTCACATAACCAGAATATTTTAAAAAGCAAAATAATAAAAAGCAACAAAAACAAATATAAGACACTTCAGTGTAACAAACACAAATAGTTACTGCACTTAAAAAAATCCATCCATCCATCCATCCATTTTCCAACCCGCTGAATCCGAACACAGGGTCACGGGGGTCTGCTGGAGCCAATCCCAGCCAACACAGGGCACAAGGCAGGAAACAATCCTGGGCAGGGTGCCAACCCACCACAGGACACACACAAACACACCCACACACCAAGCACACACTAGGGCCAATTTAGAACCGCCAATCCACCTAACCTGCATGTCTTTGGACTGTGGGAGGAAACCGGAGCGCCCAGAGGAAACCCACGCAGACACGGGGAGAACATGCAAACTCCACGCAGGGAGGACCCGGGAAGCGAACCCGGACTTAAAAAAATAGCAAAATTATTTTGTAATTGACACATAAATGCAAAATCTGTGAAATAAATTGTTCACTTAATGAAGCCATGAATCCAATTAAAAGTAGAAGTTTGGATAAACACCTGCGGTTACATTGGTCCAGAGGACTAAACCTCTGAGTTAGAACTTTTACTATTAATCAGCACAAAAAAAGAGCATGCCATCAAAGTAGCTGCTCCTTTGCACCTTTACCTGTATCGCTTGTCACTCATGGAAAGTATTTGGGTTCAATTAGGGGAGCAAATTCCACTAAAAAAAAGCTGAAGACAAAAGAAAATGGTAAGAGTTAAGTGTTTAAAGATAAGGCAAAACATACAAATCTCAGAATTTGTTCTAAATGTAAATATCTAAATACAGAATAAAAAAGAAAAAGGCCAGCTAATTAATCATTGCCTTTCAAGCTCCCCTTTAATTTCATTTGTTACAGTTGTGTTCTCTTAAAAGTACAGGTAAAATTCCGTTACAAAGAATATCTTTACAGGGCGGCACGGTGGCGCAGTGGGTAGCGCTGCTGCCTCGCAGTTGGGTGATCTGGGGACCTGGGTTCGATTCCCGGGTCCTCCCTGCGTGGAGTTTGCATGTTCTCCCCGTGTCTGCGTGGGTTTCCTCCGGGCGCTCCGGTTTCCTCCCACATTCCAAAGACATGCAGGTTAGGTGGATTGGCGATTCTAAATTGGCCCTAGTGTGTGCTTGGTGTGTGGGTGTGTTTGTGTGTGTCCTGCGGTGGGTTGGCACCCTGCCCGGGATTGTTTCCTGCCTTGTGCCCTGTGTTGGCTGGGATTGGCTCCAGCAGACCCCCGTGACCCTGTGTTCGGATTCAGCGGGTTGGAAAATGGATGGATGGAATATCTTTACAACAGAATTTTCATTACAACAAAGTATTTTTATGATCCTGACAGTTTCCCCATATGACACGAGTCTATAGAAATATCATTACTAAGAAATAAATTCATTATGAAGTGCCCAAAAGACCTTCAAATGACAGAATGAATCAGCCACAGAGCAGGTAGTTCTGTGGTCGCAGCTCAGTTGTGCACAATAATCCCCCAAACAGAAACACTGCAAATTTCTTTTTTCTTTCTTTGAACTTTCCTGTACTGATTTTTGTTACTAATGTTTTCGGTGGTTTTCAGTGACACCTTTTGCTTATTGCTCGTCAACATCTGAGAAACATCCATTGGAATTTAACTCATTGTCACCCTCCTATAGAAACAGCAGACACGAAAAAACGATAACAGTTCATATTAGAGAAAAAAAATAAAACTCTGTCATCTGTGGAAGACTGTTTATCCATTGCCGGTGCAACAGCAGGCTCATAGCACTGGGGCGGCTGTTCACCAAAGCAAACAGTAAAGATCTCAATGGGTGATGCAAGGAACATTGTAAATGGAGGGCACAGTATTATTTGGTCACTAAACTGGCTGCGACCCTGCCTGACTACTGTGTCTGTGTATAGGAGAGTGACAGGTCACGCCACAATAAATAACCCTGTTGTTCCTGTTTCAAGCTGAATAAAGAATAGCTTTTGCTAAATTACTGAGACAAAGCCTCATGTTTTAAGGTGCAAGACAGGGACTTAAAGAATGACCCCGATCTTTAAGGATTTGCTTCTGTGTTGCTTCACTGCAGCGCTGTGAGCCTGCTGTTGCCCTGCCCCGTCAACAGACAAACAATCTTCCACAGACGCGGCAATCGTGCTTTGGGACGCACTTCAGTGTGTAGTTCCTGTTGGGTGGGGGGATCCCAAAAGAGTTCAGAAACCTCACAATATGAAGAAGAAGAAAAGTATGATTCAGCTTCTGATTTATAACTGTGCTGCCCACAACATGCTTTCACATTTAGATAATGTTCGTGTTGAATTCCTCCAACATCATTGGGCATCATTCACACCCTGAAAGTGTATTATCACAAGGAAATGCAGAGAAAAAATCTCGTCAGCCTAACTTGTAGATAGGAGGAGATTAAAATTAACGCAAAAGAAGCTATTGAAATGATTGTAATCGTCTGGACGCAAGTGAAAGAAAGCACTATAATGACAAATACAGAATCTCATTACAACAAAATTTTCATTACAACGAAATATGTTTTAGGTCCCTGGCAGTTCGTTGTAATGGAATTTTACCTGTATTAAAATGTGTAGCCAGTGTGCTTTACTTGCCATATGCACCAGTTGCCTGAGTAGGTTATACATGATGGCTCTTTAATGAGTATTATGTATGTCTTTGACCTGAATCAAAGGTCTGTCCTGAGTTAGCCCATTCAGACATGCCACCTATGGCTTGTGTTACTGAAAAGCTACTCAATGGCCATCCCTTCTTTGTCTGGGATCAGGCTGTAAGGAAAATGCCGATTACGTGCTTATTGCCACTCCCCTGAATGTTTACTGATTCATGTGAACTACACAGAGAAATCTGTCCTGACCTCTTCTTGGTAAGAATGCACATCACACATGCCTTTCAAGTGACTGATGATGCTATGGTACATTTCATGCATTTAACCTGGTCACCGTTGCTAAAATAAAGATGAAAAGAAGAGTAATTATCTTTCATTCTAATCAGAAGAAAATGGCACATTTGTAATTATAATGTACTTAATAAGAAATGAGAAATCCAGTTACTTATATTCCAAAATTAACCTTGGTTCATGTCATCCAAATGTTTAAAAATGTCATTGCAGCCAATATTAAAGGGAACCCTGACAAAGTGATTGTCATTATACTTTAGTTTATTATGACAGCATAAAACACTAAGTGTGCTTGATGTGTGGCCCGGGGTTTGTTTCCTGCCTTGCGCCCTGTGTTGGCAGACCCCCGTGACCCTGTAGTTAGGATGTAGCGGGTTGGATAATAGATGGATGGATAAAACACTAAATGAAAACTTTTTCTAGTCGTCTGTGTAGCTAACAGTTAATGCCAACAGTCTACAATGATTTGTTGAACATATCCTTCAGTATTATTTTTCCTGTCTGATGAATACAGTACTTTTTTTTTTTTTTTTTTTAATGTTTGCAGCTATGCTTCTTGACCCTCTGCCGACTGAAGCAGTTTTGTCTACAGTGACCAGAGTCAACTGAAAGATGCTGGCAAACATCATCTATTAAGAAAAATCAAATTTTAATGTGATAATTTTTTAAGTTAAAGGTTGGTAATCATTTTAATCATTTAAAGACTGGGTTGTCCTAATTAAGAATACTAGTAAAACTGTATTTTGTATTTATAAACCTGGTCATTATCTTTAACAAATGTTTAACTGAGTGATTTGAGTATGTTAGATATTTTACTGAACAAGGAGCCTTTTGAAGGATAAAAGCATTGCCTGCTCTTTTTAGTTAACGCAGCCATTAAAGAATCCATTTAAAAACATTGTTAATCCAGTGGTACAGGAAGCAGACATTTATTAACAGACCGTACACAGTAGGTGATGCCACTGAGTCCCAAACACAGTCACGGGTTCAAAGAATGGATTTTAATCCAACAGCACTAAACACAATGAAACACAGCCAAAAAGCACACAAACAAGCATTTCCTCTCCTTCCACCTCCAGCTGAGTGTTGCCCAATGCCTCCTGACTAACTCCTCAAGGTAGCGGGCTCCATTTATACTAGACCCGGAACAGCTACTAGTGACCTGGAATGACTTGTGGGAAGTACTTCCAGGTTTGGACCCAAGGTAGTCATCACCAGACAGCACCCAGGGACCCGACAGGGATGCAATTAAGGACTCTAGCTTCCATGAACTCCTGTGGGTCTCCAAGGTGGGACGCCTCAAGCGGACCACTGCCACCTAACATGTGGGGGATGGAACTGCTACTTGCCTCTGGCTTCTTCTTGTCCATAATCTGGTACCTTGAATTTTATCCCAAAGTGATGTTGTCATCCAGCCCGTCTGTCCTCCATGGCACTCACAAGACGTAACTGTTACAGGTTCCCAAGTAAGAGTAGAGGAGTGAATTCCATAGTGAATGTAGAGGATATGAATCCCATGTTTTAATAGACAATATTTTGTCCTTTACTGTTTTCTGATGAGCTGTCATGGGTTCTGCATTTAATTTTCCTGTCCTACCTCCACTTCCTAGGCTAACCTTTCTTTAATGAGGGCATTTCCTTTGATAACTGTAATTATAACGAATTTAGTAGTGCAAATTGCAGGGCCCATCCAGTGTAAAAATGTGTCTGGATATTTTGCTTCTGTATTACTGTTTTCTTGGTTTCACTTTTCATCAATAATAATTTTGTTTTGTTTGTTTTCAGCCTTAACCATTAATGATTTAGGCTCTGGTTGTCTTGGTGCCTTTTTTGTTTTGTTTCTGTGTTCATCTACTGATAATTTGCCTCTCTTAATTCTCAGCCTTAACCATTAATGGCTTTGGCTCCAGTTGTGTTAATGTTTCTATTTCAGCTATCTTTTGTTCCAGTAATGACATTTGCTCATCATCTGAATAATTCTCAAGGCTTGTCTTTGTAGGTCATCACAGTCCAAACTGTCATCCTCAGTGTGCTTTAAATCGATTCCTGACAAGTAGGAAAACATTTCCAATATTTCCATAAACATTTTGTTTTTCATTTTTGTTTTAATTGGGTTTATTTAATTAGGAGGTAATGATTTTTTCACAGTGTCAGTTGGTGTTTAATTACTTTGTTCATTAGATAATAAAATAAGGAGAAATATATTTGTTCACTCAGGTATCCTTTATCTAATTTTAGTTTTTAGTTGAAAACCTAAAATCATTCCATGTTTTAATTTAAAAATCAGGAAGGGGGAAAACACCTTTTTATGGTACCATGCATATAATTAATGTTAGTATCTAGAATCATCATTTTTGCTTTTTGGTACAAATGTCTTTAAGCATAAAAGTTTAGGTGGTACTGATGACATTGTATTTAAAAAAAGTATTCACATTCTGCCTTTGCATATTATTATCTTCTCTTCTAGGTTTTCCAGACATCAGATTTTTCAGCACTGTCACCTTTGTCAAGAAATCAAACTGTGAAAATGACTGGGGTATTTCTCTGCTCTCCACTGCCAAGAGAACTCCTCTCTCAAGTATGGCCAGACTGTTTGTTACCAGTTGCCAAATAAATTCCCTAAGTTCTAATGCGACTTCAGGCCATCAAGTGCTAACAACTTTCTATTTGTAACTGTGCAAATTCAAAAGAAATACATTTTACACATTAAATTCTCTCTGTTTTTTCAGCACCAAGGATGTTTGCCTTTATTTTTTATATATCCATTTTAGTTTGTTTAAATAGACAAGTAATAGACTGTTATGGACTTTTGAACTGTAGCCCATCTACATTTTATATCAGTGCCACTCCTAAAAACTCTGATGACTCGGTGGCACATTTTTAACAAATTAATTTTTCCTTTTGCCTGCCCATCGCATTAACAGATGACCAACATAAGTGACCTACAGACTAATCACATTTTATGAATGCTGAATCATGTACAGTCAGTGATTAATGCTCTCAAAGGGTAAGGGTGAGCCATCACAGATAGAACTTTATTTGTCCCAGGGGAAATTTAGCTTTTACAAAGGCATAAGAAATATAGAAATGTTTTAGTAACAACTACAACCCCCTCAAACACATGCAAAAAGTATCAAAAAAGAAGAAAAACATTTTACTTGGCTAATGGTCTGGGAGTAGACATAGTGAGGCATTATAAAGGTGTATTGCTGTAGGGATGAAGGAGCTTCAGTACCATTTCTTGACACAGTCCTGCTGAATAATTCATTAATGATAGTCCAACAGGTTGCTAGTGCTCATAACTGAGCTCGTTTAATCAGTAGGCATCTCTTGAAGTGGTGTTACCAGCCCAGCACACCACAGCACAGAAAATCACCCTGGCCATCACAGCCTTATAGAACATGTTAATGATGTCACTATCAAATTTTAAGGAATGCAGTCTCCTAAGAAAAATAGAGCCTGCTGTTATCTTTATTATATAGCTCCTATGAGATACTAGACTAGTTCAGCTTGTATTTAATGTGGACTTCCAAGGACTTCTAGGATTGCACCACCTCCACATCCACATGCACTCCCTGAATAGTGACCAGGTGTAGAGGCTCTTTGTTACAGCAAAAGACAGTAATCAAGTTCATTTTGCTGATGTTAAGTTGCAGATAAATCTCTTTGCACCAAGAAGGAAAGTTCTCCATCTGTGTCCTATACTCTGTCTCATCCCCTTTACCAATACACTCCATTAGTGCTCAATCATCAGATAATTTATGCAAGTGGCATGGTGTTTTATTTAGTCTGAGGTGTATAGTGTGAACAGAAAAGTTGACTGTACTGTTCCTTTTGGTGCTCAAGTGTTGTTCACATCAGTATCAGATGCTTAGTACTTAAGCTTGACAAACTGTGGTCTGCCAGACATATACTGTAGTTCATTATCCAGGATACCATAGATTCATCTATCTGCATATACTCAAGCTCACTCCTTAACAAAGATGGCAGGATGGTATTGAAGTTATGGGAAAAAATCTGAAACATTATCATCACAGTGCTGCCAGGTTTATCCAGATGTGAATAAGACTCCGTGGAGCAGACAGATAATTGTATCTTCCACTTGAATCTTTGTCCGATAGACAAACAATAATGGGTCCGAGAGATCTTTCATAAAAGGACTAATATAGGCCAGGACCAGCCTTTCAAAGGTCATTCATGATGTGTGATATAGTGCTGCTGGTCTGTAGTCATTACGTGAAGAGGCACCTGCCTTCTTTGGAACTAAAATAATACAGAATGTTTTCCAGAGCAGCCACACTTTCTGAAGCCTTGGTGACATACTGAACAGATACCAGAAGATACCTCAAAGTTAGTCAGTACAGACCGTAAAAACCTGTCTAACACCTTACCATCCCAAGGCTTTTCCTGCATATGTCCTCCTCAGTTGTCTCCTTACTTGGTCACCAGTTATGGACAACATATATATTCAATTATATATAGCTGCATTTATAACGTTCCTTGCATCACCATTGACGGCAGGCACTTATAGCATGACCTGATCTTTTTGGATTTGCTTTCGCTGTGAGCTGCTACAGCGCTGGGAGCCTGCGGTTGCCCCACCTGGAAGTGCTGCCAGAAGAGGAGCTGAATTCCCATGCAGCACTTCCGCCACACCCAAAAGTGCTGCTGGAAGTTGATCGAGGAGCACCTGGAGCACTTCCGGGTGCAGTATAAAAGAGGCCGCCTCAGTCCATTTGGGGAGCCGGAGTCGGGAGGCAGAGGACGGAGCTTGCAAGTAGAGGAGTGAGGGCAGCAGTAAAGAGAAGAGGAAAGAAAGGAAGAGAGAAAGAAAGGACAGAGCATTGTGGGGTTTGAGCACTGTGTGCATTGTGCTATGCAGGATAAGAGAAAATAAACGTTTGTTTATTCTGCTCTAGAATTCTAGCATTATTGTGTAATGAATGTGTAATAAACAAATCTTGTTGCATGGATATGAAAGGGAGACATTTTACACAGTCACACTACCCTTATATTTTATAAGAGGGTCTTGATGGTATCACAACCATGTGAGACACGTCCCTCAGTACATTGTAACTGTTTTTAAGCTTCTTTCTTTTCTCAGCTTGAGTGACACCATGTTCTGTTCACAGGTTGTTGCATCTATCTCAGTTTGCTTTTAAGAAGACACTTCTTTTTAATAAGACTTTTTTCCCCAAAGCTAAATGGACCTGGGACACCTTCTCCAGAGTCTCAACATGTAAGAAGCAATTTAAGTGAGTGATATTCTGTCTTTTTTGAGTGCAGTAAAATTCTATACACATTTAGTTTACATTTTACGTGTAGTGAAGACCTGTTTAATGTTTATTACATTTCAAAAGAGACTTGGAAGTAAATTAATCAATAAAACTATCTAAAAATGACATTAAAAAATATTTCATGTTTCTCTCTTATATTACTTTTAAGTTAATTATAGTTATTGTAGTAATGGAAAATCAAAATGGTCTGTTTCCAGTTTTCTCTTCTTTGTATTCACTGTGGCACTCTCAGGTTTATAGTAGTCATCTTCAATCCAAATGTAATTGCTGTTGTTGCCTACAGAAAGGTTATTTTCAGAACACATCTGACCAAGATAAGTTGAAATTTATATATATGTACTAGCTGATTACGCAGTGGCTTGGCTCGCTGAGTGCAAGGGAAAAAAACTAAAATGTAGTATTTATAAAATAAGTTTGTTAATTACCAATGTTATTTTTGAACAAATAAAGAGCATTTACAATAAATAGAAATTATATAAATATTAATTATTAAGTAGTAAATCATTTTGATAAAAGAATTAAGAAGATATAAGAAGCGTATAAATTATTAAACAGTCAAACATTAACATTTAAGAAGTAAAGATACATTGAGTACTACTGCAGTGGTTTCGGGCAAACTACCTGCTTGACAACCTTGCACTATGTGCCTGTGATTTAGGCGAAAAATTATTTTGAGAAATGTGGACGCTGCCTTTCCGTGCTTAACGGGCAAAAGGTCCAAACAATTCCCAAGTCTAATACTTAACATGAAGAGGTTGGTACATCTTTTTAGATGTAAACCCTCCATTTTCTTAAAAGAATTCATCACAAAAGCAACTTTGAATGTCCCGAATTCATCTTAAGGGACAGTAAGTAGCCATACACCGCAATTTACCAAGACGGTCCCACTTTAGCGCAGATTACACTTATTCGCAAAGATTTCCACTGTCCCAGGAGCCGACGGGGCACTTTAAGTGTGAGAAACAGTGCGAGAAGAGAGGACGCTGCCCGAAACTGCAAAGCTGCTGACCAGGAGGAAAAGCCCGACATTCCGCGTCTTCCAGCGTCCACTTTGTTCTTACGACCCCTCCCCGTTGAAGGCGGTCTTGTCTTCACATTGTTTATAGCTCGGCGCAGTTAAAAAGTAGAAAGACGCAAAGCTGTTTTCTTCATCTCTTTTACTATCAAGGTGTAGCGCATTCCTCTTAAGTTGAATGAGGAGCCCAGCACACACAAAAATCTCCTACTCTTAGGAAAATTAATTCTATTAAGTACGGAACCCAACCGAACCTTAGCCCCAATTTGATATCCTCATCTGGAGTTGTCTTTTATGAATTTATACAAAGGAAATAATCACCCCAACAATTCTTTAAACAATCAAAAAAGAATATAATATAAATCAAACAAAACAATAAACACCCTTTAAATCCTTGTCAAATCTATAATAACTACACAAACCCTAATTAATATGCCACCTCCTTAAACACTCTAATATACTCCCCAGAAAACGGTGAAACAGCAAAGAAAGAAAGCAAGCAAGGAAAAGAAACTGAAAATTACCCTATTTACAAACCGCACAAATATATTCACAGTACTTAAACCTATATTACATCTATATACATCTATATACAAATATAAATTAGACACACACACAATCCCCACACGTTCCCCAGTCTCTTTTATATCAACTTTGTTTTAAAGTCTAAATTCACACGGCCTGGGAAATCTGCAATGAATCAAGTGATCAAGTCAGATACTTTTGTGATAGTTGTGGATGAGGCCCTTGCACAGCCTCTGGACTGATGAATGCAAAGTGTCCTCCAATATTTTTCAGTAACATGCTGCATTCATCTTGCCATCAATTTTCTCTAAGACATCTGTGCTGCTGTAACTCACATACCCCAAGAACATCAGAGGTCCACCTCTGTGCTTCACAGTAGGAATGGTGTACTTTTTGTCATGGACCTTGCGTTTATGGTTGTGACCCTAAAATTCCATTCTGTTCTCAATATTCCAAAGGACTTTGTTTCAGAAGTTTTGAAGCTTGTCAAGATGCTGTTTGGCATTTTGTAATTGGGCTGTTTTGTGGCATTGGCACAGTATAGGCTTTTTCTTGCAACTTGACCGCTCAGCCCTTGGTCAAGTGCCTCCTTATTACCTTAACAGCAATGCCACTTGTTTGCAGAGAAGACTGTATTTCAGCTGAAGTGGCTTATGGGTTTTTCTTAGCATCTCAACAAATGATCCTGGCAGTTATGGCTGAAATATTGGTAAGTCTACCTGACCGTAACAAAAGAACCCCTAACTTTTTACTTTTTTCCCCCCCCCAGAGTATGAATACTACTGACAGACATTTTCAGATCTCTGGATATCTTTTTATATCCTTTTCTAGATTTATTCAATTCAACAACCTTTTCTCGCAGGTTCTTTAACAGATCTTTTTGTTTCCCCATGGCTCATTATCAAGCAAATTCAGTGCAGTTCTGCATGATTTTAAATTGAGTATTTATGCACAAGACACTGATTAAAATCAAAGAGGTTACAGGTATGGACACTCTCCCATAATTCCCCTTAATTTGAACCGGTGTGTGTCAACTTGTGTGTTTATTATCCGCCCTAACATTCAAGGGTAGGTAAACTTTTGATCTGGCCCATTTGAGTAATTTCAGTTATCAACTCAACCTTGATGGTTGAGGTCTCCAGGACTCTAAACAAATCCAAATCATATTATGTGATATCATCAATTGTTAAATTCTGGTCTGTACTTTTAAAATTTTTATTTTTATACTGTATTGAGGATTTGTTCTGTTCTGTGTATTGTATTCTATTGACCCCTTCTTTTTGACACCCACTGCACGCCCAACCTACCTGGAAAGGGGTCTCTCTTTGAACTGCCTTTCCCAAGGATTCTTCCATTTTTTCCCTACAAGGGTTTTTTTGGGAGTTTTTCCTTGTCTACTTAGAGAGTCAAGGCTGGGGGGCTATCAAAAGGCAGGGCCTGTTAAAGCCCATTGCGGCACTTCTTGTGTGATTTTGGGCTATAAAAAAATAAATTGTATTGTATTGTATTATATTTTAAAAAGGGTACACACCATTATGTGATAATACAGTAAATTGCTTTGTCTGAGCACACTCCCTAACTAAAAGGAAAGCTTTCTGCATGATTACTTATATTTTCCAAACAATGGCCAATATTTCACAGATTCTACCAGGGTATGTAAACATATCAGCACAACTGTATATATCTGTGCATACATCAATCAGCCACAGCTTTAAAACCACTGAGGGGTGAATTGAATAACATTGATTATCTCCTAGCAATAACACCTGTCAATGGTTGGGAAATATTAGGCAGCAAGTCAACAGTCAGTTCTTAAATGTGATGTGTTGGAAGCAGAAAAAAAATGGGCAAGTACAAGGATCTGAGCAAATTTGACAAGGGAAATTGTGATGGCTATATGACTCGGTCAGAGCAACCTCTAAAACAGAAGATCTTCTGGGGTGTTTCTGCTACGCAGTGGTTAGTACCTTCCAAATGTGGACCAAGGAAGGATCAGCAGACAGTGTCATGGACATCCAACAAACACCGATTTGTGTAGGGAGTAAATGCTAACCCATCCCACAGAAGAGCTACAGTAGCACAAATTGCTGAAAAACACACAATATATTGCAGCTTGTTGTATATGGAGCTGCAGAGCCACTGATCAGTCAGAGTGCCTGTGCTGATCCTGTCCACTGCCAAAAGTGTCTACAATGGGAACGTGAACATCACAACATATGAATAAATCGCATTTTCTTTTAGATTATGTGGACAGCCGGGTGTATGTGCATTGTTTACCAGGGAAAGAGATGACAGCTAAATATACTATGGGAAGAAGGCACGCTGATGGAGGCATTTGGAAGTGTTCTGCTGGGGAATCTTAGGTCCTAGTATTCATGTGGATGTTACTTTGACATGTACCACCTACCTAAATATTGCTGCAGACCATACATACCCCTTTATGGCAATGGCAATCCACAATAGCAGAATAATGAGCACTGCCACACTGCAAAAAATGTTCAAAAATGGTTTGAGGAACATGACAAAGAGTTCTAGGTGTTCACTAGGCCTCTATTTTCTCCAGATCTTAATCTGATTGAGCATCTGTGAGATATGCTGAAAAAAACAAGTCTGATACCTGGATACGCCACCTCACAATTTACAGGACTTTTAAGGATCTGCTTGGTGCCAGAAACCATTGGACAATTTCAAAGGTCCTGTGGAATCCATGCCTCAACAGATTAGAGTTCTTTTAGCAGCATGAAAGAGACCTACACAATATTAGACAGGTGGTTTTAATGGTGTGACTGATTATACTGTATATATATTATATATACCATATTGTCAAGGTTGGGTCACAAAGTTGCACAGGAAAGTACTGACGGTTTTCCAAGGAATAGAATCTTTATTCTGCTGTTCAATCAGATACCAACACAAGTCTCTTTCAGAGGTGATCCGGTCTTGCAAGGAACAGCTGTCAAACTTGACACTTCGGCCCTAATTCCTGCTCAAAAGAAAACAACGTCTTCTTCATTAAGGGGGTACAGTGGCCCAGAAGCAGCGGCTAGAGCAGGAGTCGTCTGGCGGAAGAGAGACAGGAGACTGAGAATGCAGAATGGCTGTGGCTTTTAATGTTCAAAGCCCCACGCCAGGAACACGTGGCATGGCAAGCCAGTATGCCTGCTACTGATCCTGCAAAGAGTTGCTGAAGAGTGTGTTTATTTCCCATTGAAACACTGTTTAAGAGGAAGTTTCCGAAGGGTGGCCTTGTCCCCCTGCAGCAGCGGTCACAATATGTAATTTTCTTTCTCCAGAGTGCTGAGAAGCAGCCCAGTGAAGGAATTTGAGCCTGCCCTTTCTGGTCCAGCCACCATACAGGATTAAGTGACCCGCTGGACAAACTCCACTAGCAATGACTGTAACCTCGCAACTCGACCTTTGTTGAATTCCTACACTCAGGACTTACACAAAAGAGTGTTATCTTCTTTTGGTTTATTTTCCTTTGTACACAGACAATAAAAAGGGACAAGCCCAAAATTTCTTTAGCTGTCTGGAGACCTGTCATTCCCAAAACCCAGCCAGTGTGTATGTGTATATATTGTATATATGGGTGCGTACATATGTAGTAAGAAATGACAAAAAAAAATTCATGAAAATGAGGATAATATTTTGGAATATATTGTCCCGTGTTCCTCCTGTACACTGAGTAGCAGCATCCCACTGTTGTAGCTCCCATTTAAACAATTTCAGGGCTGCATGGGAGTTGTAGTTCTGTTAGGCAGTCCTGAGAAGATTCTTGTGTGCTACTAGAAGATTCTGTTGGGAGGAGACTCCCCTTTCAAGTGGAGGTTTCATTACAGTGATCCCTCCTCCATGACGGGGGTTGCGTTCCAGAACCCCCCGCAAAAGGTGAAAATTCGCAAAGTAGAAACCATATGTTTATATGGTTATTTTTATATTGTCACGCTTGGGTCACAGATTTGCACAGAAACACAGGAGGTTGTAGAATGACAGGAACTTTATTCGAACACTGCAAACAAACATTTGTCTCTTTTTCAAAAGTTTAAATGTGCGCCATGACAAGACAGAGAGGACAGTTCCGTCTCACAATTAAAAAAATGCAAACATATCTTCCTCTTCAAAGGAGTGCGCGTCAGGAGCAGAGAATGTCAGAGAGAGAGAAAGAGAGAGAGAGAGAGAGAAAAGCAAACAATCAAAAATCAATAGGTGCTGTTTGGGCTTTTAAGTATGCGAAGCACCTTCACAGGTTTGAGTCTTTGACTATATGGTGGTGTGGCTTCTTCATTTCACCTCCTTAAAATACCTCAAAAATAATTATTTTCGTCTCCTCTTTTTCACCTTCTCTTTTCTTAATTTAAGGGAATTGCTAGGCCCTAATCTCCTCCCATGACATCCTTTACTGTCTGTCTACCTCAGTACAGTAGACAAACCATCAAATTAGAAATTAGAGCCAAGAACAAACATGAGAGTTGAAAAATACTGAAAAACATGCAAGAGGGACCAAATAATGATTTACTCTGCATCTTAAATTGCATTATTTCATCTTTTTTTGTAGTAATCATTGCAATTCCTGTGCATTTTTCTATACCTTAGCAGAAATTTATCTTCTTTTCATATTTACAAATTTAGATGCGAGGAAAGAAGTATTTCTGAATTCTTACAAATCAAGTTCTTACAAATACATTTTCTAGAGGGGTAAGATATGCCATATTAAACATTAATGCACATCTACTGTAAAATTACAAAGAGCAAATTTCAGATTATAATTTTAAAACATTTGATTGCTTCATCGATTCTAGATTTATATATTGCATACTTTTATTCTAATTCCTATTTTTAATTGATGTTCTGTTGTCCAACCATCCATCCATCCTAACACAAGGTCACGGGGTCTGCTGGAGCCAATCCCAGCCAACATAGGGTGCAAGGCAGGAACAAACCCTGGGCATGGTGCCAGCCCAAAGCAGGATGTTCTGTTGTGTACTGTAGAACTAAAAAAAAATACTACTTTATATTCTTGCATATTAATATCAAGAGTGGACTCAGTTGGCCGAGGTCTCCAGGACTTTGACCGTGTCTGGCTCGTCTGTCTCCTTTTCAACAATCTGGTCATGGTTCTACAATTAACTAAGAAACAGATATGGCTGTTTTTCATTTATGTTAATTAGTTATACTTTGTTTTTTGATGTGTTTGACAAAATCTGTATCCTTATATGTGATAGTTCTGTATTTGGTGAGTGGTATAATCTAATTTTGCATCTTGCCTTGGCAGTTGTGGTATTCTGCGCCTGCAATTGAGCACAGTGCAAGAACAAAGTAGTTTCTGCTATTGTATTGAATTTCTGAAGTGGCCCTCTAAATTGCCTTTCCCAACATTTCTTTCATTTATCCCCTACAAGTTTTTTGGTGATTTTTTTTCTTGTCTTCTTACAGAGTGAAGGCTGGAGGCTGTTAAAGCCCATTGAGTAATTCCTTGTGTGATTTTTGGGCTATATAGGAAATAAATTATTTTTGTTGTAGGAAGACAGCCCTGGGCTTGAACCACTGGTCTAGGCACACATAACTGTTCTGAAGGAACCATGGAAAAATTACTATGTAATGTCAAAGCTTAGGAGTCACATAAACTTAAATAGGCGCTACATAATAACAGCAAGCAGTGCAAGAGTATGCAATGGGCATTTGGAAAGCAGCAAAAAACCCAGAAAGAGCTTCTGAAGTTATGAGTGGTAGAGGGAGAGACAGGGGCAGAGTGTATAAAATGCCAAAGATTAGAATTGTGTTGCACAGCATTTCCAATATTAAAAACAGACAGTGTCTTGTCCTTCAACTATCTACATATTTTGAGCTAGAAAGAGAGAGAGAGAGAGAGAGAGAGAGAGGGAGAAACAAAAATAAAAATAAAAAAAAACTTGCATTTTAAAAATGAAAAAGAACAGCAGGAGTTTTAATATTTCACCAATTTGCGTGCTCTGTGCACTTTAGTCAAGCTACCAATAAAGTTTACCTGTTGTTCTGGGATAGATATGGCCAGCTCAGTAATCGCTTCACTGCGAAATGACCTTCTTAAACCATAACTGATTTGTCGACAGCAACATTCTGCTCAGGCATGCAAATTGTAGAGCACAATTATATTTTTGAAAAAGATTTCAAACTACTATGCAAAATGGCATTTATCAACAAAATACCAGAAAAGCAAGATTTTACTTATGATTTATATTCAGAATGGTCCTTTTGAATTACTATGTTCAATAATGTTGTGGTAATTATGGTAATAATGTTGTGCTAAAGAGGATGATGGCAAAATTGGAAGCCGTCATAAATAAGTCCCCTCAATTGCCTTCAGGAGGCGCTCTCTTGGAGCACCTTTAACCACATGCTCATTTCATCATGCTAAGCAGTACCTCTGGGGGTCTTTTTTACCCACTGCTATCATGCAATTCAATGCTCCCACCCGATGTACTCATTAAGTTTATTTATTGATTGATTGACAGATTGATTCATTAATTGATTGATTGGATGTATTATCTGTCCTACGAGTCTGTATTCTTGTTTTATATGTTTCTGTCTATGTATGCACTTAGATTTCCCCATGGGATTGATAAAGTGTATCTAATCTATTCTTCTATACTAATAAAAGGCAAAGCCCTCACTCACTCACTCACTCACTCACTGACTGACTGACTCACTCATCACTAATTCTCCAACTTCCCGTGTAGGTGGAAGGCTGAAATTTGGCAGGCTCATTCCTTACAGCTTACTTACAAAAGTTAGGCAGGTTTCATTTCGAAATTCTACGCGTAACAGTCATAACAATCAACAATGTCCGCCATGTTAAACTTTCTTATTTATGGCCCCATCTTCACGAAATTTGGTAGGCGGCTTCCCTGCGCTAACCGAAACCGATGTACGTACTTATTTCGGTGGTATGACGCCACTGTCGGCCGCCATACTGAACTTTCCAACAGTCTTTGTTACTTATGGGCCCATCTTCAAGAAATTTGGTACGCGGGATCCCAACGCCAACTGAATCCTACTTACGTACATATATACGTCCATAGCCTGCAGCTCGGTCGCCGTGTGAGGCGGCGTTGGGTCCCCCGTCCCCACGCCTCCCACATAGTTGGCTGCCTGCATATATAAGACCGTCCGTCGCTCCAGTCTCTTCATTCCCTTCCTTGCTTCGCCACGGTATTCACGTCTCCCTGCTGATAACTGCAGCATTTTTATTTAATCCACGGCTTCTCCACTGTTTTATTGTTCGTTTATTACAATTCTAGTTATTGTGTAGGTATTTTAGACTTACTTTACATTGTTCAGGTACACCATTTCCTTTATCATTCCAACCGTACCCCCATTAACATGTCTATCGAGGTGATCACCATCGATCAAAGAACTGTCACTTACCGAGTGGTTTCCATGCCCGGAGATGGCGACTGCCTTTTCCATTCTCTGTGTTACATATTGCACGGCCATATCACGCTCACTCTTGATATCCGTAGGAACATTGTGTCTTATGTATTGAATGACTGGGACAGGTTCAAGGTGTGGACTGATGACAATACAGGAGATAATTATACTACACAGGAGCACTGTAAGAGTGAAATGCTTAAGCCCTTCACCTATGGTTCTGCATGTGAGTTGATGGCTGCCGCCGAATTGTTTGGTTGTCGCTTTCAAGTGTACCAAAATGGCCAAATATTTTACACCTATGGACAACCGCCAATGCCTCTTAAACATCTTAGATTCACAGGTGACGATTTGAGTAGTGGACACTTTTGATATTTATGAATGTTTAAACTCTCAAAAGCTGGATGCAAAGTTATCGATGAAACCCATTTCAATTCAAACACCTCCAATTTCCAGTAAGGCTCTGCTTCGCAATGACAATTAATAAGTCTCAGGGACAGACCCTACAAAAGGTTGGCATTGATTTGAGGCAAGATTGCTTTTCACATGGCCAACTATATGTTGCATGCTCAAGAGTAAGCTCAGCAAACAGCTTGGTCATATTACAAAGGGAGGGCCAAACTGACAACGTGGTATACAAAGATCCTTAACAAATAATTATTGGTATATTTTCCCTCAGTTTAAAAAGGTTTACTTTTCTTCTTAATAAAAATTTTAAAGCAGTACTTCACCACTGCGAAGTGCGGGTATTTTGCTAGTTTGTTAATATTATACAGTACACACATACATTTGGTTTGCGTCCATAACAGACGGTGTACATTTATAGTACTTGTGAAAGTTACCGTTTTATTTTCACTTTTATTCTCTGAGTCACGATCACGATACATACTAATGGGATCTGACGCCGATAGCTTTTATTTGAAACTGGGAATTACTGTAGATGTGAGTGATGTTTTGAGGCAATGGAACTGGACATTCTCTGATCTGGAGGGATAAAAGCTGACACACAAATGCTGGTGAATCTGCCTTCTTCGTATCTCACCGTCACTTGATTTGTTTTATTTTTTTTATTCAGTTTTATTGAGTGTTCCTGCTCACGCTGAATTAGTATGCACCTTATGGTCTATGGAAAAAAAAAAAAGAGACATAGGTATATATGATATTTGGAATTATTCATTTTATGACCTGTATAGTACATTTCGGAAAACATTGTGGCACGGATGCAACATTATTCATATTATTCATATTCATTCGCATAACATCTTGCGCTTATTTATAATCAGTGAGTGACAACGTGTCCCCCCCCCCCATCTTGCCCGTCTCCACGTTGCTGTATGCGGTTTCTTTTGTACTCCAGGACATGCAGAGGAAAGAATAGTACAGAGAAGTAAGTTCAGCGCTATAAGCAATCATCAAATTCAAATGTTAACAGTTCACACACACGCAAGGACCGTCCTTCCTAAATTTACGACATGTGTACCTGTTGCAGTGCGCACACTTCTCTCTATGCTGTGGTTTCTATTACACACCTGAAAGAAAGACAATATATGTGACATTTTGAAGAAATAATTTTATGACCTAAATAGTACCAATCAGAAAACATCATTGCACTAATGCAATATTATTTGAAAACGAACAGCGTTAAATCGGGTGTGAATTTATGCTGGCGCTGTTACTTAGAGTCAGATCAGGAGGGGTTGGGTGAGGTGGGGTGGTACAGCGTGATCACAATTGAGAGAATAAAACACCTGCATGTTCCTGCTTGCACTGAATAACCTCACACCTTCTGGTGCATGGTGTCAACGCAGCACGGAGAAAAAAAGAAAGACAAATATATGGGACATTGGGTATAAATTTATTGTACTTGTAAAAGTTAGCTTTTTTCAGTTTTATTCTCTCAATCACGATCACGCTGTACCCCCCCACCCCCGCCCCTCCTGACTCTAAGTAAGAGCGCCAGCATAAATTCAATAAGAACACCGTTAAAAAGTTTAGGTGACCTCAGAAATCAACCTTACTGAGACCTCCACATTTCTTTATTTTCAGATATTGTGTGATGGACACAGGTGAGCTGGTCATGTGGAGGCTTGTTTTGTGTCTCATTATTGTTTGGCTGCTAATTAAGGAAAAAGAGACAACTAAGGGGCCTAAGTCAAATTAATTAAAACTAAAGAAAAATAATTTAATTAACAACCAAAAATGGTCACTAATGAAGAAGATGGTCAGAATGAAAACCTGCAGCCACTGCGGCCCTCCAGGACTGGAGTTTGACACCCGTGATCTAGTGGATAAGCATAGAATTTCTTTTTTTTTTTTTTTTTTTTTTGTGGTAATAGCTTGTGGAAAATAATGCTATTAATAGACTGTCCATAGTTACTGTATGTTGTCACGAGAAAGGTATAAAGCTGTTGTTTTGAAACAACTAGATTTACTGCATGATAAATATTTTGATGATAAAGACAGTGTTTGAGATAGCAACAATCAACTGGATGATATGGAATCTGAAGGCTTTGGCATTGATTCCTTTAGTTCACTAGCGATGTGTAAACTTGGGTATAGTGTAAGTACAACTAACAGGGGACAAGTTAAAGAGAACTCGATCAACCATATTAGCAGCAAGAATATTTCTTTGAAAAACAAAGAACAAATATTTCTTTCTTAAATCTTGGTTAATTTTGTGGTCCTTGTAGCCCATGGAGCTCTAAGCTGCAGCCTAGGTTAGCACGTGCAGAAGTCCAGCTATTACTAATACCAGTTTCAGCCACATTTCATTGTCATAAAGTAACTATTAGGAATAATTTTTGAATTGAATATGCTACTCAAAACAACCCTGCACTTTCATGAATTTTGGGATGCCAATCTGTACATCAGGGGTCTCCACCCTTTTTTCCCCTGAGAGCTACTTTTACAAAATGAAAATGGCCAAGAGCTACTCATGTTTTCTAACGTTTATTCTCATAGCTTATTTCAACCCAAACAAACTGAATAAACTTGTTTTGCCTGAACATTTACAAAATGTTGGTGTCCACAACTCACATTTTGCATTAAAACGTCACAAAAAAAATGTATTCACCTGCAAGTGCATTTTGTATGTCTGTATGCATTTTCTAGTGTATCTCACACTATTGAATTAAAACATGAATGCTGTCTAAACAAAACAATGCAATTACAAATACATAGATATTACTTATTCATTTGTCATTTTGTTACATGTCACTGTTTCACTTCACAAGAGTATTCACATGTCCAGTTGCATGTGTGATGTGTTTTTTTTAGTTAGTCAGACAACTCAACAAGGTGTATATGGTGGAGTGTAGCCACTTAGGTTCACTCTTATGGAGTCATTTAAATGTTCATCTGTCAGTCTTGTTCTGAACTTTGATTTCATGACATTCATGTCAGAAAAGGCAGACTCACAGAGGTATGTAGACCCAAACAAAGCAGACATTTTCAGAGCTGCTTGGTGAAGATTCTTATAGTTATCTGGCTCTACTAAGCTCCAGAAATGCTGAAAATGCTGTTGAAACTTTAACTGCACATTATTTTGAAGGTTTACTAATATATAAAATCCAATGTCTCTCTGTCTGGATGTCTGTCCGATTTTCACGAGAGATCTACTTCATGGATTTAGATCGGGTTTTTTTCTATTTTTGCTTGAACATTCCGGTTGATTCTGCGACTTCTCTCATCGCGCTATGTATCATAGTTCGCTTGCAGTACCAATTTATTTGAGTGAATCTGAGTGAGATGCAGCGGGCAGAAGGGATTGGGGTGGGGCCCTCCTCAATCATGCTGCAGCCTTGGGGCGGATACCTTACCCCCGCTTAGCTAGTGAACTTGAGAACTACTTTACGGATTTAGATCAGGATTTTTTTCTATAACTTGCTTGAACATTCCGGTTGATTTTGCAACTTCCCTCATTGCGCTAAGAATCATAGTTCACTTGCGGTACCAATTTATTTGCATGAATCCAAGAAACACGCAGCGGGCCGAGGGGGGGCTTCCTCACTCACTTGCCAGCTTCGGGGCGTGTTCCTTAACTCCGCTTAGCTAGCGGACGAGAGAACAATTGAATACAACTTTATTTGATATTTAAAATAAAGTGTTACTTAGGTCTTGATGAGTCCAGATATTCTCTTAAGTGTGTGCCATGTTGGAAAGAAAGATTGCAAATCAGATTGTGGATCGTGATTTTCTGTTAAAAGGATTGTGATATGATTTTTTGGAAAGATCGCCCACCCCTAATTTGACTAACCAAGTTTTCAGATTTATGTAGGATTCATTAACCCTTTGGCAAGCTACTTGGAAAGGGGTTGCGAGCTACCGGTAGCTTGAGAGCGACATGTTGGGGACTCCTGCTCTATATGCTTTAAATCATTCTTCCTAATCTTTTAGTGTTGGCCTCTGTGAAGGTGTGGGTCAGCTTCACTCTACTGGGCCCTTCTGGGGAGCCTCTTAAACCTGCTATCGCTGATTACCCAAGGGATGAGCCTAGCAAATAAGGACACTTGCACATAGCAAGGGGTAGGTGCAAAGTGATAAGTGCTTTTGTAGCGGTCCAGTGCCGCTAAGATTCACACCATCAAAGAGACACTGATTTATTTTTTTTTTTATTGGAGATTCCAGGGATGCATCCAGCCTTGGCCCGACCCTCACACACTCACAAACAGAGACAAAGAGCCACCAGAAATAAAACAGCAAATAAAGAATGTATTAGCAATAATAAATGAAAACAACGATCCCACCCCAGTTCCCCTTAGGGTGATTATACATTAAATACAACAAACCACAAACAAAAACCACACATAGTAAAGTCCATGAAAAAACAGCAACAGATGTAATGTAAAGATAATGGTAAAGAGTCCAGAGATCCGAACGTTGAAGGGGAATGTAAAGATAGTCCTACTGGTAGTTCCTGAAATGATGAAGACAGGTGGACGGTTCAGGAGCGCTCCTTTCTTCATGGGATGGCCATAAATCCACATACAGTCCTCACATAACAGGCAGACAGCAGACAATCCAGACCCCGACCAAGAAGCGATCCAGGACAAAACAAGAATCCACAGGTATCAGACAAGAACTTCAGACACAAACCACAAAATACTTTTTTTCTCTCCTTGGTCTAACCCAGCGGTTCTCAAACTGTGGGGCGCGCCCCCTAGGGGAAATAAAAAAGGGAGTGCGAATGTTGCCATATGTGGCATAATTTTGCTATTCGTAGGAAAATTTTAAACTTGTTGTGGTGTATCGGCAGCAAAAAATATACAAATAAATTTTATTATGGTTTCAAAAAAACGTTAGGGGGGCGCGATTAAAACTGTTATGAAAACTCGGGTCACAAATACTTAAAGATTGAGAAATGCTGGGCTAACCGGCCCCCTTTTAAATGACGCACTGGCCTCCTTGAACCCAACAGCCCCTGCACCCTCAGAAGATCACCAATCAGAGCCACTGCAGAGACTGCTGGGAGTTGCAGTTTCAAGCCCCAGTAGCACCGTTTCATTTTTATTAAAATAAAGTGAATCAAAACAGTGTTCAAAAGTGCAGTGCTCTCTTCTTTAAATAAATAATCCATAAAAACATTAAAAAAAAATCCATAAAACATAAAACCCAGATTAAATCGAAATTAAAACCAACAGCCTTCAAATTGTGTTGGACGAGCCCAGCACCTCTCCAATTCTGTCTCCCTGGCTCACCCATTGCTTGTTCAGCCAACAGTCCTCACTAACTGGCCTGTCTTAGGCCACAAATGGTGCTGGCCAGACCGATGGGGTCAGTTGTCCTCCCAACCTCCTTGTTCCCTTCGTGTATCTTGGATCCCTGGGGTAGGAGATCCTTCCATCCCCAGAGCAAAGCACATTCGCACACCCACCCGTGCCCAATTAGAGCCTGAACTTTGCGTGGCATGACTACTTACTTAAAATTAGCACAGCTCCCTAGACCATGACAATCTTAGAATAAGGTACAGTATAACATCAGAGGTAAGGTTGCTTTTTTATGCACCAAAAATGTAGGATGTTTACCCACAGAAACAAAGTACTTTAAGGAAAACATAAATTAGAAAATATTTCAAACCCTGTGATGTGCTGAAGATTTTATTCTGAATATTACTTCTATTTTGAATTTTTAAGTTTTCATGTCTATTCCGAGGAGCAGAGGCGGATTAAGGAGGTGTTGGGCCCCTAGGCTACTCTTTGTGTGGGCCCCCTGTTGCAGAGGATATAGACAGCCCAACTTACTTACAATGCTTTACCAGAAAAAAAAATATTTAATGCCACATGTGATAGCGAGCTGGGTATATTACAGAGCTGAAATTCACCGACTGGGGGTGCACTAGCAGACACAAACATCCCCAGAAATACCTTGACAGCCTTTACTATAAATAGCAACTCCACAGATAAAAGGCATTAACAGTGGATCAGCAAGTTAATAACCACTTTTAGTTTTCTAAACCAACAGGTGCAATAATGGCAGTACTGTCGTTTACAGGGCACACTATACTACTGAGCCAAAATCACACATATCAAATAAAACAAAGAAGACCCATAAAAATACAATACAGTAACACAAAGTAATAATGCCACAGCATCACAATCATATGGCAAATATACATTTTCCTACCTTTAGAAGATTTTCTTCTTTGTTTTCCTGACAGAGAAGTTGCTGATGAGGCTGGTAAAATCCAGTTTGCACAGAATATCACTTTCAATGGACACCAAAGACAGTGATTCAGTGGAGCTCAGTCTGTTATTAACTAGTTCCGGTTTTGAAAATGAACGCTTCCCGCTAGCATTCGTTACAGGCAAAGCCATAAATATCCGGAGAGCTATATCAACATTTGGAAAAGCAGACTGTAATTTTCTTCCTTGTATAAGTTGCAGTTGTGCCCTTGCTGAAATGTCCTCATTTTCTTTAATAAATTCTCCGAATTGTCCAATTTCGTCCACAAAATCTTCTTTCAGATCACCCGCATATTTCTTCTGAAGATTAGCCGCTCCAGTTCGAAGATCTTCTACTGAGATAGAGGGAATATTGTTCAAAAATCCAAACGTCTGCTCAGTGTCTTTGTAGGAGTGATACCTCCGGTCCAGTTCGGCCACGAGTCGGTCTGTGACGGCGATAAAAAAAAGGTTCTTCTGAACTTGTCTCGGCCTGATCGCTCACAGTCAGGTTCAGTGGATTCATCTGGTTGTTTTTTCTTTTTTCTGTGCCTCTGTGTGTCCACTTTGTAGAGTTGGAACACGGTTGGTGACATGTTCTTTGCACCACTCTCAAAGTTGTCAAAATCCTTTCGCAGGACGGATATACTGTATAATTCCTCAATGTGCTAACGAGATCAACAGCGTTACATAAATCCAAATCAACTGCCTGCAGAGCAGTGCTAGTCTTGTAAAAATGTTGCAGTATGTGGTGCCACGTGTTAAACAAAAAGGAAATCTCTAGTTTTTCCATCTTCGCGTAGTGTCCTGGCTTCAACCCGAGTAGTAAGGGTTTGGTTCAGGTCATCAGCTAACTTTTGCAGTGACTCTTGAATTCTGGCGTAGTGCTTTTATTGCTAGTGCGTGTGTCCATCTAGTGTCTGAAAAGCCTTTCAAAGCCCCTATCCTGTGGATCTATGACATTGTGGATCAGCATTTTGTAGCAGTTCTTGGTTACGCTGTTCTTTCAGTCGTTGTGCTTTTCGTTTTTGTGCTCCGCTATCAAATTTTCTTTTGGGCATTTTGCCGATATGCTGTCCAGTTACCCAGAATAACACAGTAGTGTGGTATGAACCCAAAACAAAATTAACTTTAACAGGTGTTCTAACGAAACATTCTACCCATCGAAATGATCTACTTACTGATACTACGCATGCGCACACCAAAATTACGCAACTTTTCTCGAAGCTTACCAACTGCTTGTCGATCTGTCCTACCTAGTGTTGAAGTTTGAGGTAAGTGTTACTGTATTTCAGTAATATGTATGCTTTTCTTAGCCTTACTACATTAATGCATTTATTACAGTTTACTGCATAGGTATTTTTAACTGATGACATGGTATAACGTTATAAGTTTAATGCTACGACTTACAATAAACGGATGGGTGTAACATATACGGTGTATATACCATTCATGCCAAGTAATCTGTTGCTTTTGTTGACATAGTGTGTAATAAATAAACTGTTTGCGCCACACTTTTTTCATTGAGGTCCAAAATTCACACTACAACAAAGCACTCCCCATTTCTACTTATGTATGGGAGAGAAGCAGTGTTCCCCTCAGAGGTTCCAGTTGACTTGCCGGTGAGTGTTTACTTACAGCTCTGTGTGTAAATTTATATTATTATATATTATGAATAATGAATTATTTTGTCAGAAGCCGCAAATATTAGCATACTAGCAATACAATAATTGAAAGGAAATTAAATATTGAGTGAAGATTATTTTCTTATTTTGAATAACAGTAGTATGTTACACCTAACACTACTATTGCTTTTTCAAAATACTGAAAATTAATCAAATGACTGATGTTAAAGCTTGTTATACTAATGAGAACAACTGTGATTATAGGCAATGCAGAAGATTATTGCTTGGTTTGTTCCAAGCTGGAAGATGATCCCAACAAAAGCACAATCGAAATGGTAACAATATTTCAACATGTACCATCCACAATAATATAATATCCTACTATGCTCATTTTCACTCTTCATAATTTTGTTCTTGGGGTCTAGTAATATAACTTAACAAGTAACATATTAACTGCTTCTACACCTGCTTGGCCGCATCGGAAGAAATAGTTAATTGAATCAGTCACTATTAGTACTGTTTCCATGTTCAGACTAATCGTTATGTTTTATTTTTCAGGTGCAGTGTGATATGTGCAGTCGCTGGGCACATTCTGAATGTGCAAAATACAATGAAAAAATTGAAATAGCATATGTTTGTAAAAAATGTATAGATAAATAAGTATTGTTCTTTGGTCTTTGTTGTTGGAGTGTTTTATTGTTCACAAATGTATGTAAATTAAAGCCTTTCTATTCTTCCTATGATGTGCTATTGTTTTATTTGAAATGCCCTCAAATAAGGTGCTTTATGGACCTTAAAAGTTTCACTTAATATATTCAATAGAAAATATTACACATATTTTATAATGTTGCATGTAATACAGTTGTTGTTTATTTTGTTATACTATACTGTATATAATGTGTCAGCTTTGCAGTATATTTCAGTCCTTGGAAATGTGTTACTGATGTACCCATATGCATTATGAAGGTAGGATGTTTAGTTAGTGTTATTTACCCCATCGAGATGATCTACCCATATGCATTATAAAGGTAGGATGTTTAGTTAGTGTTATTTACCCCATCGAGATGATCTGCCCATATGCATTATAAAGGTAGGATGTTTAGTTAGTGTTATTTTCCCCATCGAGATGATCTACCCATGTGTATAATAAAGGTAAGATGTTTAGTTAGTGTTATTTACCCCATCGAGATGATCTACCCATATGCATTATAAAGGTAGGATGTTTCGATAAGGTAGCACCAATCGATAGATACATCTGTCGAAATAAACTACGGTAGGATACTTCGACAAAGTAGGACAAATCGTCAGAACACCGGGTCACATCTACCCAATCAGCTGTTTCAATTTAAAATGTTTCTTATTGGCCAATGAGCTTCAGGGAGGCGGTTTTCTTTTAGTAAATTAAACCCACGGTTTTCAAACTGTGGTACTCGTACCACTGGTGGTACTTCAAGTCATGCCAAGTGGTACTCGTGTGGTCCTTTATTTACCACGAATCGATGTTGCTAGAATGCCAATATGTTGCATATAATCATACATAAGTATACTACTGTAAATGCGTGGAAGACTCCAAACCGGCTTTTATTAGCGCGGGCACCCATTTCCTTAATTAGTTTAATATGACTTTAACGTCATAATTACAGTATAGTCATTATAGTGATTATAGTGACTTTTTCTTCAAAACAACACGGGCATAAATTAACGATTCATTGACAGTGGTACTTCAGTTTACTGGTCCTTGCGGAGTGGTACTTGTTCAAAAACGTTTAAAAACCGTGGAATTAAACAAATAATTAAAAATAGTTTGGCCAGTCCCAGGCCCCTAGGCTGCAGCCTAGGCCAGCCTGTGCATTAATCCACACCTGCCAAAGAGGTGTATGGAGGGTTTTGCCGCAGTGGTTCTCAAAGTCGGTCCTGGGGGCCCACTGTGGTTTCAGGTTTTTGCTTCAACCAGATTCATAATCAGTGAGCAACTGCTAACACTGATCTCAATTAATTAGCTGTTTTTTTCTCTTCTCTTATTCTATATTAAGAAAGCACAGAGGCATGATTTTTACATTTATTATAAGACATTTAGAAACATTTCCATTTTTGCTATAGATTTAAATGCTTAACTCACTTTTGGTGCTTTCTTTACATTTTGCCCTTTCTCTGTGCAGTTTTCTTATTAATGACAATTAAAAACTAGCAGACCAGACACCCAGGAAAAGGACACTGAATCATGAAAAGCTGCAACTACTTTAGCGTTAGACCCACTAATTAGAAAACAATGGATTAATTAAACAATTAGAACACCTGGAAAAATAGAGTGAACATCAAGATGAAAATATTGTTAAAAAGAAAAAAAAAATTATTCCCATATAACTGCTTAGTACATTTTAATATATATATATATATATATATATATATATATATATATATATATATATATATATATTTTACCAAACTTAGTTTTCTAAATTCCATGTTGTTCCCAAAACACTGAATCTGGGCAATAACAGTTCACTTAAGTAGCCCAGGATTCCAATTAAAAACAGAAGCGGGTTGAAACAAAAACCCGCTGCCACAGGGCGTCCCCAGGACCGATGTTGAGAACCCCTGATTTAGAGCCTTTAAATTAGCCTGGTATGAGTGAATGTAGACAAGTGTGTGAATGCTTCTAATCCTGGCGGTTGAACCTCTGGCACTTCCCGGCCCTGTTCCAGATTATATGGCTGCTTCCTCTGAGTACAATATACTGGTGAGGAAAATAATGGTGTTACAGGCCTTAAGACTAACAACATACTATATATCCAGGTTTTTAGAACTGATCCCCAGTGTAAGGTTACCTAATGGGATTATTAACTACTGTTGTCTCTAAGTGACTCAAAACACTGCTTACACTTCAATGAAATTCAATAAGTTAATAAACCACAGCCAGACATCTCGTTACACAAGAAAATATTCCTTTGCATTTTAAATTTTCATTGTTTTAATAGTATTCATTTTGAAATAAATGGTTGTATCTGTTATGTTATTATATGTTTGATTGAGTGGCATGCAATTGTAATGTTCTGGTTTTCAAATATAAAAATAAAATATAACAAATAAATCAAAATCTAGGCAGAAATAACATTTAAAAACTTTAATTCAATCATTTAAACACTTAGTAGGTATAATATAAAAGCACTTTTATCACATTTGCATTCAAAATAAACTGATCTGCTGTAATTGAACTTCTGTTCAATCAGCACTAGCAAAATATCTCTAATGACACAATCAAAAATACAAAAATGCTTTATAGCGCTCCACAATATTAGAGATTCTGTTCTCTTTTATTCTTCTGCCTTCTTATGATTGAATATTTTCAAGCTGATATTTATCATTTGCCTTAGGCCATCTTATTAAATTTTGTTTTCTGAGCACATTTGTCATTTAACACATTTGCCAAAATAAAAAAACACACATTGAGGCACTTCCCATCATGCTGTTTTGTGAGGAATTCAGGTTTAATTTTAGTTGTAACATTCTACCTAATGAAATACAGGCTAGTGTAAAACCTAAGCATTATTTGATTAATGTAACTTTAAAATACATTGATGTATTTGATGACATTTTCATCCTGATTACAAATTATTTATTTGGCTTCTGATAGTTTCTTGTACAAAATTAGTTTCTTTTATCAGTATCTTCAGAGTAGTTTCATTTCTTCTAGCAAGTTCTTGTAATTTCATAATCTTCAATGTACTATATTCTTTTCCTACATTCTTGTGCTTTTACTGTTCTAACAAAGTGGCAGAAATTCATATAATAATAATAATAACAAGTTGCATTTATAAAAGTTACTCAGTGCTTCACTCCAACTGATGCTCTGCATTCATTTGGCTCCAGTTTAATGATTTCATTAGGTTTACAAATTCTTGATGTGTTTTTCCTGTCTCTTCTCTCTTTTAGACTGTGAGGATCCTTATAGTTGCACTGTTGTCCTTGCCAGGCATTATCCCAAGCATGGGGACCAGTGAGGTGAAACTGCTTACCTTTCTTGATACTATGCAGTATGCATTTGCAGAAAATGGATGAATAATGTTTTTCTTTTATTAAAATTAATTTAATTGCATAAAGATTTCAATCCATTTAAAAGCATAATAGTTGGTTAGCTTGTTTTGTCTACATATGTCTTCAAAAAGGAGTTCATATGTATTCATTTTCAAAAGAAATTTGATTTTGGATGGATTAGGGAACATGTGGCACATTGACACATGAGAAATATTTGATCTAGTACAGCTCTGCAAATGTAGCACAATGCTTCATCAGTAGCTCAGAAATACTGGATTTCACATAGTAGTGTCCAGTCAGCTGCTGGCATTTGCTGGTGCCATGCTCAGGGTTGTTTCATTTCATTATGTAAATTGTAGGTGTCTTGTACACAGTGTGGCTTCCTATGACCCAGGATTAAGTGGGTTAAAAAATTGGTGCATTTTTATTTTACTGTAATATTTCATTTGTAAAACACTGTGTGGTCTATGATAGAGCCTCCCTATAGTCATGGTTCATGAGTTGTGAAAGTGTCCATTTAAAGAGTTTCATTTCAAAAAAGTGATATACACATATTTGAATTTTTAAAACTACTGGTGTAGAAACAATAAAAAGTCCCCTGTCGTACTGAAGTCATATTTTAGAAAAATGTGGCATATCTTATTGCTCTGCACGTTAAGATATGTGCTTTTATTTTAGAATGTGATAAACAGCACTTCCCTTTAAGTTCAAACCATTATATGTACACTTTGAGCCGGCCAACATATTCCAAACATTCAAGATGACAGAGTGCTATTTCATTGTTTTCGGCATTAATTGCACACTTTATTTATTTTTTTGGTGTAAATTATGCATTTACTGTTAAACTGTTTATTCTGTGATACTTTAAGATCATGCCTAACATGAGGTTAGGTTGGTATGTGCACTTTGTCAATAGTGCTTGAAGTGTAAAGGAAGCAGGCTACAGTAGTTGAGTTATCAGCTTTTATGAGGTTTAGGATTTGATTCTTTCTTAATATTCCGATACTAAAATGCATACACTATACAGTGAAGGTGTATACTGTGGGTTTGTCTTTGATCCTTGACTTCAACATGACTCCACACACTGGCATGGTCTTTATAAAGTCTGGATCAGTTGGTAGCCTGTCGTCTTCAGACCTGGATGGGAAAAAAGACATCTTTCACTGCCTCTTGCATTTGTATTATAAGTGACTGAAGAAAGTGTGCCTGAACAGACCCTACCAATAATTAAATTTAAAATGGGAGATTTGCCATCTAAAACCAAAACCTTTTTCATTTCTCCAGGCTGTCCTCCATGCATGAAGATGGACTAGCTGCATTTGCTGCTCACTGATGAGAGATTTTCAGCAGCAGTCATCTGTGTGGGCAGCTGCCATCCAAACCCCATTATGGAGTGTTTGAATCCAGTTGTGTCCCAATGGACACTGCTGTATAGATTGCTGATTTGCTTGGTGTATGCAGTTACATTTGGTGAAACACTAAAGGTGTTACTCTTTTTTTAATTCATATTGGTGTACAGGTCTGTTTAGAAAGATCAATTTAAAATTATCTTGATTTTTAGTGGATGGCAGCAAATTGTAAAAGATGTGAAATGGAAAAAAGTCAGAAATCAGGTCAGAATCAATGATTAGGACACTAGAACCTAGAACTGTTCATAGTAATAAAAGCCAGGACAAATTCAATGACATTATGTAAATCCATAGTTGAAAACCTGAACATCTTTAAGAGACAAGTCATTACATCCTTACATCATTATTTAGTCCATTCTAGGATCAGGGGAAGGATATACTATTCCATCAACATCAGATGTACAGTGGCAAGAAAAGTATGTGAGCTCTTTGGAATTACCTGATTTTCTGCATTAACTGTTCATAGAATGTGGTCTAATCTTAGCATAGATAAACACAACATGCTTAAGCTAATAATACACAACAATTGTAGCTTTTAATTTCTTTACTGAACACACCCTTCAAATAATAACAGTCTGCTGTCAAAAAAGTAATTTCACTGCTTTTAATAAATGGTTGAACCTCCATTGGCAGCAAAAACCTCAGAAAAGTATTTCCAGTTGAAAAATCAGACCTGCACAACACTCAAGAGGAATTTTGGGTAATTGTTCCTTGCAGAACTGTTTTGTCTCAGAAATATTCTCAGGATGTTTGGTACAAATGGTTCTCTAGAAGTCATTCCACAGAATCTGGGCTCTGACTAGGCCAATCCAAAAGATACCTTTTCTTTTTTAATGCCATTCTGTTGGAGATTTGCTTTGATTTAAGGTTAGAGTTATTTTAGGGTTTAGGGTCATTGTCACTAAACTTCTGCTGGGCTTCAACTGGTGGGCAGCCACCCTGACACTGTTCCTTGATAAAATTGGGATTTCATTCCCTCCTTGATGATGGCAAACTGTCAAGTCACTGATGCAGCAATGCAGCCTCAAGTTATGCTCCGTCCATGATACTTCATCATTGCATGATGATATGCAGTGCCCTTTAAGTGCCACATTAAAGTGCTGCACATTCTTCATCAACAATTCAACCTCAATTTCATCAGCCCACAAAATATTTCTCCAGTAGGGAGTGATGTTTTTCTGGAGGGCAGCAGCTTCTTCCTTCTGTCCTGCAGTGGTCAACATGACTCTTCAATGTTTTCCATATGGCAGACTCATGAACAAAGATGTTAACCTGTCCCAATGATTCCTTTAAGCTTTTAGCTGTTATTGTATGGTTTCTAGGGAGAGTAGCCACGGCACTAAATCATCTCCATTTATACACAAATTGTCTAACTGTGAACTGATGATTGTCTAAGCTATGAAATTTCTTTGTAATCCTTTCTGACTTTATGCACATCAACATATATAGGTCACTATTAGTGGCCTCTATTGGTGCCAGTCTTTGACTCGACCCACTCATATTCATACAGACACTCACTTTGCATGTCTTTGGAACATCTGAGAAAAACCTACACTGGTCTGGGGAGAACATACAGTATACATTTCACAGACAGTAGCCTTGGTTTTGATACTAAGACAGTCACCTTGCTGCTCAAGAAATAAAATGTTTACAAGATACTTTTTTTGGCTAAATGGTTGTTCCTTTATAACAGTCTTCAGATAGGCTGGGATGATTCTAAAATGACCACAGTGACATCATGCTGTGGTGTGAACATTGTAAGTACTAGTCAATGACAGCTGTGTTCAAACCAGAGTACGGCTCTACTATAGGAGAACTAGGTGGTTGTCTAGGGTGGCAAAGTTTTCGAAAGGTGCCATTTTGTTAACTCCAATAAATGTAGCCATTATCACCAGGTAGGGGATGGCTTCTGGTAACCTATGAATTGGCATTCTCCAATCTGACATCTATGAACAACTTGCATGAATCTCAAAGGCCTATCCACTCTTTACTGCTCTTCAATCTAATATCTGTGTGTGACTCACACAAAACACCAAAGTGTGTTTTCAATCTGCAATAGTATGTACAGCAATTGCCTTCAATACTCTTTGGTTTAGGAATGATGTTTTCATTTTTGCCCAGGGCAGCAAAAAAGTTAGAGACAGCACTGATCCCAACAACTTCTTCAAAGATGATGCAATAGAACTGGGGGGGTCAGTGAGCCCCAAACGCCAACACGAACACAGAAAGAGTTTCGGGTTCAAATAAAGGAGTGTTTATTCAACACAATTCCACAAGTAGCAAAACACAAACACAATATCTTCTCTCCTTTCAATATCTCTCACCACCGCACTGGCCTCCTCCAGTCGTGTGTTGCTCCATGTCCTCCTAGCTCCGACTTGCCTGGATAAGGGAGTGCAGTCCCTTTTATTAAAGATCAGGGAGTACTTCCAGTGCCAGGTCGACTGCCTGATGGAAAGTATTTCCAGGTCATTCGGAAGTCCCATAAATTGTGGCACACATATCCTGACAGCGTCCCCTTGTGGCACCAATGGTCCCCAGCAAGGCTGTGTTGCCAGATTACATCTCCCAGCATTCCCTGCTGGTTTCCAAATGGGCACCGATACGGAGGGCTGCTGCCATCTAGCGTCCTGGGGGAATAGCACATCCCCTACAGCATCTTTCACGACTGATAGGCTGTCCATCCATCCCTTCTGGCCATTACCTCCAGGTCTGGCTCCATCCTCTCTCTTGGTCGGGATGCCGATCCAACCCATGTGGCACTGACAATGAGATACTCAGTGACAAGCTTGAGATGAGCTCAGCATGTGATAAAATAGCTTTGGTGACATCACTCTGGGGTTTGTGCATAAGCACTTTACAATGACAGCTCTGCCCCATCAACTTCTTCAATGGCAAGAATATCAGCAACATTACAGGATGATGCTCAATGAACAAAACATAAGCAAAAGACAGTTATATCTTAATACATTCCAAAAGGAATTTTAAAATAATAATGCAAAGCAACACTATAATACCTACATAATTTTGCAGGTTGGCCTTATGATGTCTTTGTATTGAACTCAAAAGGAACAAATATAATGATGAATGAACAAACCCAAACTTTGAAAAAAGATACATTTACAAACTGGAATGGCATGCACTTTGCAGGCGGCAACATTACAGACCATAAACAAAGTTTTCAAGTTGGCTTACCCATTATGCTTTTTGTGAAGTAAATATATGACATTCCCACCCTCCCTCAGTACAGACAACAATGTTGTTGCACAAATTCAGCAGTGTACACATTTATACAGCAACATCCACTGACACACAGAAGAATTGCAGGCTGTCTGCAATCAAATGGCTCTAAAAGGTGAAAGATGCAAGTAGGAGAAACAAAAAATGGTATTTTGCAAGCCTATCATCCTCTTAAATGAACTGAGTTTATTAAAGATGCATTTTAATGATGAGAGAACAAGGAATACAACAGGATAATTTAAAGAAATACAAAGGCAAAAGGGTTCAATATTTTCTGATTACCCCTCTAATAAAAAGTAAGCAAGTGGTGACTATTGCTGTAAAGAATTGCATGGGTACATTGAATGTCCTTAATCGTATTTTCTAATATTGTTTTAGAGATTTTCTGCTCACTCAACAACATTATAGATTCTTAGTTGCCTGTAATTTGTGAGGAATAAGATAGGCAATATAAAATTGAAGAAGACAGAATCTCATAAAGAAGCGAGATCATCAGTAGAGAGTGAGGCTGCAGGTCTTCACGCATATGGCTCTGTTCTGGAAAAGAAACAATTATAAAGTTGTTTTAGCTAAACTATTGTGATTAGAATAATGAAGTTGACTCTTATTGCCTTTATAGAAGCAAAGCAGAGCATTTGTATTTTAAATGTATGCGGAGGCGTGTGGTTGGAGTCTAGATCTGCATTTTAGAGTTTTAATGTCTTCTTTCACTTTTGCAAGTATCACTACAAAGTAATCAGATTTGTTCCTCTTTTTATCTTTCTCCTCTTGTGCTCTACTGACAATAGTGAATCATTTTATGGTTTGCATTTTACAATATATTATGTGTGTCATTTGTGGTGGGTGAGGGAACATGTTATCAGCGCATACTCCCAACCCCTCTCTTTCTCTCTCTCTCTTTCTGTCTCTATCTCTCTCTCCCTCCCTCTCTCTCTTACTCTCTGTCTCTGTCTCTGTCTCTCTCTCAATCTATGTGTGCCATTATTTTCAGGCTAAGTAGCTCCTATCCATATGCTCATGCACTTCCTCTTTCACAATATTTTTTGGTGATCTCTAGGTGAGAGGATATATTCGATTTTTTGTTCTCTTATACAAAATGTTAAAAAGCTGGCAATTTTTTGTGCTTTATTGTGGAGTAACAAAGTATAACTAATTAAAAGTTGCATGATTGCTACTTTTTTCATCATGTGCTAAAGCCATTATGAACATCCATCCATCCATTTTCCAACCCGCTGAATCCGAACACAGGGTCACGGGGGTCTGCTGGAGCCAATCCCAGCCAACACAGGGCACAAGGCAGGAACCAATCCTGGGCAGGGTGCCAACCCACCGCAGGCCATTATGAACAAGAGAAAAAATATGATCTTACAAAGCATTTTGCTCCTTAATTTGAAGGAGATGTGATTTATTTTTTATTAAAAATGGTAGTTTTAGCAAAGGAAAAAGACATGCCAGTTTGTACTGGTTGTATGATCATTTTTTGTAAAAATGTTAAACACTCCACACCAAATTAAAATAACAATTTTATGACGCACTCTATTATGAATTTGAATTTTGGACCAACACAAGTGAGTGCAAAGGAAAACCCCAAATTCACTACTTAGAAACGTCATCAGTCATCTCCTTGAAATGAGTGCAGGGCTCTGCTGTGTCTTGCTGCAATGATTAGAAGAGGCGATATAATTTGTTTCAGCTTTGATTGAGTAGCATTTGATTGTATTGTTTAGGTTTTCAAAAATAAAATAAATTATATGTTGTGAAATGATCAGGCTCGACACACTTAAAAAGGTCTGGGACAGCCACTCGTATATTATTTTGAAGACAGAAGTGTCTTTGTTGGAGTCCAGACATGAACTGCCTGAGGTTTGGGAAGATGGCAGTTTTAAGTGGGAAGACCGGAACTGACGTAGGGGAACCGGAAGTGACCTACTTCTGACGTCTCCATCGGTGCTGGAACCAGAAGTGACCTCAGTCTAGGCTTTGAATAAACAAAGTACCATGACAGGTAATACTCTTGGGTGAATAAATGTTAAAAATGCAAGAAATATCTAACACTGATCACTGTTTTATTTATTTTACTTACAAGATGTTTTAGATCTCATGATGCACCACACTTGAGGTCTGCTGTTTCTTTTTCTGTCGTGTGCAGTAAATGATGTTATACAGATACTGTACTCCAACATTGGAATGTTTTCCATATGAACTTTTCTTTAGGAAGGAAAAGGTTCCATGAAGTCTAAAAAATGGCAAAAAAATACACACACTACACTGCATTTATCATACTGAATACTGAAGAGTTTTTTTTTAAGTTTCATTATTTTGTTGGATTTTTTTCTTCTTTTATTTAATAGGTAAATGCTCAATGAAGGCTTAAGTACATTTTTCTGAACTAAGATTAATTTGACATTAAATTAAAAAGGGAGGAGGAGAGAGACAAAGAAAGGGAAAACAAATGCGCTTAAATCATTATTTCTAGTTTTTCACTTTTGTCTTCTAATATGGCAGAAGAGAAAAAGGGCACCACTTCTGGGCAGTTGGTCCAGTAAAATTATTTTGTATCATTCAGGAGCAACAGACAGAAGACCAATGGAGTAGAGTGGGGTAAACAGATACTGATGACTTAGAAGAAATGTGCAGTGCTCCCCCCAAATCTCAAGGGACAAAGAAACCTAGAAGATGACTACTAACCAAAACTGAGTGAGAGAGAGACAAAGAAGCCACTGGTCATTAGCAGGAGAAAAGAAACCTCCACCTGTAAGAAGCCATGATGACAGTTGTTTAAGAGATCCAGAAAGGCTTGTAACCTGTAGTGTAGCAGAACATGATCAAAGAACTGAAGAAGTGGGGCCAGATTGCTATTCTAATATGGCAAAACCAAGCCCAAAAGACCTTGACTATTAAGAACAATCTGGTGCATAGAATTTTGGAGGCACAAGAGGTCACTGGGGTAGCTTATTCTTGATGTACCATAGAAAAAGTATTTCTGATCCAGCAAGTGGTTCTTGGGTTTGGTTTTAGTCGGAAATGGCCCCAGGAAATCTGGGCTGACCAGAGTTCAAGTAATTAGACAAGAGGATTTGTTTTGTTTATATTTTCTTTGGACTTAATAAGCACATCACATGTATATTTTTACTGTTGACTTTTTTGCATGTGTTATATTTTTATACTGTATAGCGGGGTGGCCAGCTCTGATCCTGGAGAGCTGCAGAGGTCACAGATTTATGTTCCAATCCAGTCTCTTAATTAGAAGCCAATCCTCACCAATAACAGATCTTATTTAGTTTCATAGCTTGTTAGTGTTTTAACTGTACCAGGTCAGTTCATACTTAAATTACAGATTTTTTTCTTCCTTTTCTAATTATACATGTATCATCCAAGTGATTTGAAGACTAAAACGGATGAGTAATTTTTAGTTCTTCACTTTCTCTTCAGTTTCCTTCTGAGTACTTAATTAAACCAAACAGTGAATGATGAATACACATGGATGGAAATGGAGAGAAGATAGATTTAGAACAGTTGGTTCCTTTGTCATTTGCATCTTATTGCTAAAAAGGACCAGTTAAAACAATGAATACAGCTGTTTAAGGCTAAAGTAAGCAATTTGAGACTGAAAATTTTAACAAGAGAGACAACTAAAATGAAAAAGAAAAATGTCAATTGAGCAATAAGTGCTTCATCAGCAATGAATGATTTCTAATGAAGCAACTGGGTTGGAACAAAAACCTGAAGCCACTGAAGCCCTACAAGACAGACGTTGCTCAGCCCTAATTTAAAGGGTCTGAGTCTTAAATAACAAATAAATTAAGAGATGTTAATTATTCACTAATTAAGAAAATGTTTAGAATGAAAACTTGTAGCCATTGTAGCTCTCCAGGATCAGAGTTGGCCACCCCTACTGTACAGCAATGTGTGAATGTTTCAAGTTACCACAGAAAATTAATTCTTAACTTTAGCTGTCTGTCTACCTTGTTCTTAATACGTGAAAGAGCATTTTTGTGGCACACTCCAGAAGACTTCTATAGTATTGAATGCTTGTTTCCAACAGGTAAAACCTCTGGTAGCTCTTTTATTTTGTGAAGTTCATAGTTTTTAGATCTACTGATTCCCATAGGGGGAAAACTAAATGCCAATACATGAAGAGCGATTTTTAGTGATCATGTTCATCTTTACTCTGTGGCGCTGGGATATCTTAGGATGATAATGCCATTACCCTTATGGCACAAGAGGTCTCTTATTGATTTTAAGAGGAACATAACAATGTAAACTATATACCAAAGTCATTCCAGCCCTCAAACCTAAACCCACTTGAGCACTTATTTAAGGCTGTAGATCAGCACCTAAGAGTGTTACACTAATATCATCAAAACAGTAAATGATGAAAGTGTAGATTCTGTGGTAAGGTGAAATAATTTAATCAATTATTTTCTCTCTCTCTCTCTCTCTGTTTATTTATATATATATATATAAACTGCTCAAAAAAAATTAAAGGAACACTTTGAAAACACATTAGATCTCAATGGGAAAAAAAACTCATGTTGGATACATATACTGATATGGACGGGGTAATGTGTTAGGAATGGAAGGATGCCACATTGTTTGATGGAAATGAAAATTATCGACCTACACAGGGCTGAATTCAAAGACACCCTGAAAATCAAAGTGAAAAAATGTTGCGGCAGGCTAGTCCATTTTGCAGAAATTTCATTGCAGCAACTGAAAATCATACTCAGCAGTTTGCATAGCCCCCACATTCTTGTATGCATGCATGAGAACAGTCTGAGGTGCAACCTGGTGGCGTCGGATGGAACAGAAACGTAATGTCCCAGAGGTGTTCTATTGGATTTAGGTCAGGCGAGCGTGGGGGCCAGTCAATGGTATCAATTCCTTCTTCCTCCAGGAACTGCCTGCACACCCTCACCACATGAGGCCGGGCATTGTCATGCACCAGGAGGAACCAAGGATCCACTGCACCAGCATAGGGTCTGACAGTGGGTCCAAGGATTTCATCCCGATACCTAATGGCAGTCAAGGTACCGTTGTCTAGCCTGTACGGGTATGTGTGTCCCTCCATGGATATGCCTCCTGTCACACACGTGCGATTAGGAGGCAGCTAAAGTACAGACCAGGGATGTGGCAGAGTGTGCTGACTGTCTCTCTCAGTCTCTTGCAGACCATTCTCGGGAAATCCCAATGGATTTTCGGCGCCACTGATAATGTCACTTCCGGTTCCGGCGCCACTGATGATGTCACATCCGGTTCCAGCCTGGATGACCTCATTTCCTCTCCCAACCTTTAAAACCGCCATCTTACCTCCACATTATCAGTTCTGTTTTGGACTCTGTCTTGTAAACAACTCAACCTTTTTGCTAAAGCTTTTGCAGCCAGGATCATATTATACGGGTGGCTGCCCTAAACCTTTGTGACTGTCTGGAGTCAATTTTGTTACAGTGGCATAGTCGGCAGGATGATGTCTACCCTGAAGAAAACGGGACAGGACCTGAAAAATATCCAGGTGGGAAAGTACCGGGACAGAGTTTCTGGGTGGGGAGCTAGTCTGGCGGTCGGGTGTAGCTCAGAACAGGCTTCGCTCCTATTTATATAAACCCGGGCTAAAATATAACCATAGGGGGAATATGGAGGAGACTAACAGATGTGGGCTGGTTCCTGTGGATGAAATGAAGGGGGATCATTATGTTCTCTTGGAGGAGAGAGCTGTGCCACCCATTGAGGTTAAGACTTTGGAAAAAAAATGGGCTGTCCCCAGACCAGCAGGCTAGAAAATTAATGACTTGGGAGTTTAATTCCCAAAAGAAACTCAAAGATCAGGCAGAGGCTCTGTTGGAGCAGGTGGCATTTGAGAGGAGCACATTTCAAATAGTGCAGCAGGTGGGCTACTTTTTACTATTAAAGAGCCTCCCTGGTAACTTAGCCCAGCCTGTCTGGGGAAACTTCTGCAGCATGAGCAAGCTTCTTGGGCTCCTCGAAAAAATAAAATCAGCCTCACAATCTGGGAGAGCAGAACGGTCCCCTAGTGGATTCCGTGGGGATTATGTCCCACTTAACCAGTCCCTTTCATGTGCTCCGAAGCCTGTTTTGAAGTTCCCGGGCTGACGGGCGCGCAACCTGCCTGGAGATGAGGTGGAATGCAGGTGGAAGGGAAGGGACAGTTTAGTGCACTTACCAACCCCCTGACGCTATCCTATACGGGTATTGTAGTCGTTAATGGATTTAAAGTTGAGGCACTCTTTGACTCAGGCAGCAACATTTCCATTGTTAATTGCCGATATGTATTACCATGACAGTGGATAAAGGGAAAGACCAGTATTAAATGTATACATGGAGAAATCTGAAAATACAAAACTGCCCGGTGTTTTACCTGTCAGGGAGGATCGCTGAGAAAAATCCCCATTGCGGTCCTCCCTTCGCCACTTCGGTATGCTTTTGACTACTCCCGAACGAAGCTTAGGCCTAGTTATAGACGGGATGACCCGACTCAAGCTGTCTCCACGCCATGTAATCAGCTGGTGGAGAGAGATACTGAAACCCAAGAAAGGGGCGAGGAGATTCCCGGGCCGTCGCAGGCAGATACGTCATCAACTCGCACCTCAACGATCCGGGATGATGCTCCACCCCTTGAGGTCAGACCGGACCCTCTCTCCGAAATACAGTTTCAGTTTAGAGAAACACCGGCTTCTTTCAAACGGGAGCAGTGGAATGATGACTCCCTGAAATTTTTTGAAAAATGCAGTTGTGCTTGTAAATGGCCAATGCACTCATCAACCCATGCCACAGGGTCCTCACTTTGTGATTGAAAACAATCTATTATATCGAATAGCGGAAAATGGGGGGGTGGGGTGGAGAAAACTGTTGCTAATCCCACGACCCTACCAGCGGCAGGTCTGTAAGTTGGCGCATGCTTATCTCCTGGGAGGCCATTTGGGTGCCGAAAAAACACTAGAGCAAATTAAGCTCCAATTTTACTGGCCGGGAATTAATGAGGAGGTTCGCCGTTTTTGTGTCTCTTGTCCCAAGTGTCAATTACGGCAAATTCTTAGGAGGGACCACGCTCCTCTTGTTCCCCTTCCCTTGATTGATGTCCCTTTTGAACGTATTGGGGTCGATATCATAGGACCCCTGGAGCTCTCAGTCCGAGGACATAAATACATATTAGTCCTTGTGGATTATGATACTCTATATTCTGAGGCTGTTCTGTTGCGCTCAGCTACATCTAAGGCAATTGTACGGGAATTAGTGGGGGTCTTTGAGCGTTTCCGCATCCCTAAAGAAGTCCTTACGGATCAAGGGACGCCTTTCACCTCGGAAACGTTCAGGGAAACTGCCAAATTACTTAAAATAAAGCACTTAAGGGCCGCGGTGTATCATCCTCAAAACGACTATCTCATAGAGAGGTTTATTCAGACTGTCAAACAAATGCTTCACAATGTGGTCAGCGGGGATGGTAGAAACTGGGATCAGCTCCTCCCTCTCGTCCTCTTTGCATATCGGGAAGACCCACAAGCCTCTAGGGGATTCTCACCATTTGAATTATTATATGGACAACAACCCAGGGGAATATTGGATATTTTAAAAGAAGGATGGGAAGGAGAGGCTCTTCCCTCTACCAATATATTAGAATATATGTCAATGTCAATTTATTTATATAGCACTTTTAAAACAACATAGTAATGCTGTGGCCAAAGTGCTTTACAACAATAGAATAAAAGAAAAACAAAACAACATAAATAGAAATAAAATATCCATCCATCCATCCATTTTCCAACCCGCTGAATCCAAACACAGGGTCACGGGGGTCTGCTGGAGCCAATCCCAGCCAACACAAGGCACAAGGCAGGAACCAATCCCGGGCAGGGTGCCAACCCACCACAGAGAAATAAAATATATGAACATAAAATAAGATACATAATAAATAGAAGTAATGTTATATAATCGCAAAGAGGAAACCATCAGTATTACTGAAGGTCACGGAATGCAAGTGAATAGAAATGAGTTTTTAATCTTGTTTTGAACAGTTCAATTGTAGACAACTCCTTTATATGATGAGGTAAAGAGTTCCACAGGCAAGGGGCAGCAGCTGCAAAAACCCTGTCCCCCTTGGTTTTACACTTGGTGCGAGGGACAACCAGAGACAACTGATCAGAAGATCTAAGCACTCTGGATGGCTGGTGTAAAACACACAGTTCAGATAAATAGGCAGAAGTAAGCCCATGTAAAGATTTAAAAACTAGCAGCAAGATTTTAAAATCAATTCGAAAACTGACAGGCAGCCAGTGTAAAGAAGTTAAAATAGGAGAAACAGAGTCATACTTTCTTGCCCCAACCAGAAAGCAAGCGGCAGCATTTTGGACCAACTGTATGTATATCAGGGATTTGTTAATCCCAGAATACAGCGAGTTGCAGTAATCGAGGCGAGAAAAAATAAAAGCATGAGTAGCTTTCTCAAGATCCCTAGAAGATAAAAAAAAGGGCTTGATCTTACATAATAGACAAAGTTGGAAAAAGCAACTCTTGACTACAGAATTTACTTGTTTCTCAAAAGAGAGGTTACTATCAAAGTTAACACCAAGATTGCGGACTTGAGGTTTGGAAAAGACAGAGAAAGAGCCGAAAAGTCCAAGACCAATTTGGGCTTTAGCCGATGGACCCACTATAAGCACCTCCGTTTTATTTTGATTTAGATCAAGAAAATTATTAGCCATCCAGGATCTAAGTTCAGACAGACAGTTGTGGAGTTGATTTGTTGCAGAGTTGCAGACAGGAATATAAACCTGAGAATCACCAGCATAGCAGTGAAAAGAAATGTTAAATTTCCTAAAAATCGCTCCAATAGGGTGAAGGTATATAGAGAATAAAATAGGACCCAAAATGGATCCATGAGGAACACCATATTTAAGAGGAGCAGTAGATGAAAAAGAGGAATTTAAAGTCACTGAAAAGTGTCTACCAGTTAAATATGACCTGAACCAGTTAAGAGCAGCCCCTTTAAGCTCAACAAGATGTTCAAGCCGCATCAGCAATATTTCATGGTCAATGATGTCAAAGGCAGTGGACAGGTCAAGGAGGAGAAGGACTGCCGCGTCACCTGAGTCAGTAATAAGAGAGATGTCGTTGAACACTTTCAGGAGGGCTGTTTCAACACCATGATAACGCCTAAAGCCAGATTGGTAGATCTCAAATAGATTATTGGAGTTAAGGTGATCAACCAATTGATCATAAATAATTCTTTCTAGAATTTTAGCCAGAAATGGCAGTTGGGAAATTGGACGAAAATTGGCTAAAACTCCAGGATCTAATTCTGCCTTTTTTAGATGGTAGACGGACTGCAGCATGTTTAAAAAATGAGGGCACAACCCCCGAACTAATAAAATCATTTATAATGGCTAGTAAGGATGGGCTGCGGTGGGTTGGCACCCTACCCGGGATTGGTTCCCTGCCTTGTGCCCTGTGTTGGCTGGGATTGGCTCCAGCAGACCCCCGTGACCCTGTGTTCGGATTCAGCGGGTTGGAAAATGGATGGATGGATGGATGGATAGTAAGGATGGGCCCAAAACATCAGAGGCTTCTACTTAAAGGCGTGGTGGTACTATATCGAGGGGGCTGGAAGCTGGTTTAAGGGTGTCAATAGTTCTTTTTAGCTGTGAAAGTGAGACTATATCAAAGGATTCTAAGACAATGTCATGATTAACAGTAGGAAGTTTATATTCAGTTTGAACAATGCCACGGCGGATAGTATCAATTTTGCTGACAAAGAATAATAGAAACTGCTCACATGAATGAACAGTGCTCTTTAATCCCATCGCAGAGTGAGGGTGAATGGCCACATTAATTGAATTAAATAAGAACCTAGGATTCTTTGAATGACGGGATACTAAATCGGCAAAGAAGTCTTGTTTAGTTTTCTTAACTTCAGCCTGGAAATTGAAAAGAGAAGTCCTAAAAATCTGTTTAGAGACAATCAGTCCATCTTTTTTCCAACACCGTTCAGCAGTTCGACAGGCACGGCGCAGTGATCGTGTATTTTCATTTAGCCAGGGAGCAGGTCTTCCCTTATTACTGCGTATCTTGGTCGGAGCAATTGAGTCTAAAACCGTTTTACGGGAAGAATTAAATTTTATGACAGAATCATTGATACCATTATTTTGGACAGGCACATAAAGACTAGAGAAAATGGTTTTAAAATCGGATATAATAGAAGAATTTAAAAAGCGCGAGCAGCGTGGGGGACAGCTATTAGTCATGACATCAACAGTAATATTCAGATCCATCATTATAGAAAAGTGATCAGTGAAAGAAGCATGACATAAATCAATATTATTAACTGAAATATCACGAGTAAGAATGAGATCAAGGGTGTGACCGAGAGAGTGAGTTGGCGTATTAATATGCTGTATAAAATCAAATGAGTCCAATAGTGATAAAAAGTAATTGACCAAAGGTTTTGATTGACAACAAACGTGAATGTTGAAATCACCAACAATAAATACTTTGTCATGGGAGAGGATGATATCAGCCAGGAGATCAGAGAATTCAGAAATGAAAGTATCATTAATTAAAGGAGGTCTATAAACTACGGCAAACAGCACAGAAGGGGAGCTGCACACTTCAAAAAGTTGGAGTTCAAAGCTGCTAAACAGACCCCTTGTAAGGCTCCGACACAAGAACATACTTTTAAAAACAGTGGCAATGCCCCCCCACAATGAGTCAGATGAGGAGAGTTTAAAAATGAATAACCTGATTGTACCAAGTCAGTAAAACATGAAGAGTCACCTTTAAAATCCAAGTCTCAGTGATGAAGAAGAAATCCAGATTATTTGAGGTAATAAAGTCTTACAGAATAAAAGTTTTATTAGACACTGATCTCACGTTCAAGAGAGCAGCCTTGATAGAGGTAGAAGAGCTCGTTGCAGGATGAGCACGGATGAGCGTGCGAAGATTAGCAGTGTTTTACTGCCCGATTGCAGACCGAGGAAAAGTGATGCTGTCTTGAAATGGAGAAATTAAATCCAGTATCTAGCGCACCTGGACCAGGGATGGAGTCCTGTGCAGGAGAAGATGGGTCATAGACAACTCGCAGGCATCGGGAGTCCAAGCTCTGGGACTTGAGTCAGCTTTGTTTAACAGCAATGCCGGTGTTCTGACATTTCAGCATACTTTGTCAGAATAGCTATATCTATCAGTTCAAGATACCTTATCAAAATAACATACCTACCTGTTGTTTTATAAGCGGTATGATGTTCTAATGGCTACATTTACACTGTCAGAATAGCATACCTGTTGTATCTAGAAATGTAAATAAAAGTTTTAAATCAATGTTGTAAAGTTCAACATTACATGACAAATCAAATAACTGGATGCTATAGTGCATGTGTAAGAGACCTAAAGAAACTTGTGTAATCACACGGTGATATCTGCGGTCAGATTTACTCAAACTCTATTTAAATAAAAGATGCATGGCAACAATAGTAATGATAATCTTCAATAACTTCCTTGACGTGTTGGATTTAATAAAAATAAGAAAACATTAGATGTTTCTGTTTGGAGCAGACGCGCAACGTGCATGAAGTATCTTGCTGAACTCGCAAGAAACAACTTCAGAAAACTATAATAAAACTTCACTTTCAAACAGTACAACTACATTTTTTATGAGTGAACTGCTCTCAAACTGTAGCTATATAACAAATGGACAGTAAAAATGGTACTAATAATGCGCAATTACTTACCTTTATTCGGTGGTATCCTGAAATGATTGACAAGAGCAAAACAAAGTTTAGCGCATGCGCAAATACCGTGTTAACGTTCTGCGCATGCGCATTAGCCCATTAGCCCACAGTATACCATTCTGATAGGTATGCTGAAATGTCAGAACACCGTCTCCGAGAGGCATTCAGCTCACTGATACAGTTGAACACCGGCGTCAAGGTGAAGAGGTGGACGTTCATATAATATATGGCACAATTACGCGATAGATTTGGAAAAATTCGACCGATCTTGAAAGAATGTTTCTTTGGATTGAAATAAGCTAAATATTTGGGCTACCTGGGTGGGTCAGGGTTCTGTTAAACCACAGTGTTCAAAGATCGAAGCCATAGTACACTGGCCCTGTCCCCGAACCATTTCCTCTCCCAACCTTTAAAACCGCCATCTTACCTCCACATGATCAGTTCTGTTTTGGACTCTGTCTTGTAAACAACTCAACCTTTTTGCTAAACCTTTTGCAGCCAGGATCATATTATACGGGTGGCTCTCCCAAACCTTTGTGACTGTCTGGAATCAATTTTTTTACACTCCCCAGACCATCACTAACCCATCACCAAACCGCTCATGCTAAAAAATGTTACAGGCAGCATAACATTCTCCACGGCTTCTCCAGACCCTTTTACGTCTGTCACATGTGCTCAGGATGAACCTGCTCTCATCAGTGAAAAGCACAGGGCACCAGTGGTGGACCTGCCGATTCTGGTATTCTATGCCAATCAAGCTCCATGGTGCCGGGCAGCAAGGTCAGGGCCACTAGAGGACGTTGGGCTCACAGGCCACCCTCATGAAGTTTGTTTCTGATTGTTTGGTGAGAGATTATAATAACGCTACTTAATAATTATATATTATAGTTATATATATATATTATATATATTGTAGTATATTCTACTACAAGCTGAAGTGATGGCTTTGAATCCTTATCCCAAAGCAAACTCACAAGCATATTCTGGGTTTGGCCATTTAGAATTAGCCTACAGTTTTGTGTGTGCAAGAAGCACAAATACATGAAAGAAATAAATTATTACCATAAATCAGTTCTGTATCAAAATAAGTACAATAAAGTACAATTCCTGGCAAACAGTGTTAGTTTCTCAGATAACATTTTTAGTGTTCCCATCAAAATATGCAAAGATGCTCAGTGTTATACCATATAACTGTAATTAACAGGGAGAATAAAGAAAAGGGAAGACCATTTTAATGTTCGTCCCTGGCATCTCATCACTAATGATCTGAAGAGATGGTGAGCACCACTGTGTTATATTTCATGTGAAAACAAGCTTGCCCTCTGGTGGCAAAAACTTTTGTGCTGTTTTATAACTTGAGGGAGAGGAGATTGACATCTTAGAGAACTATATTCATAAAAAATAAATAAATAAGTATAATTCTCTTTGTCACATGCATTAAGAGGTGTTCACATCATGAACAGTAAAAGACTCGAATTCAGTAGTTAAAACAAAAAGATATGAGGTGGTTAGGTGAAGAGTCTAATTAAAAGGAGTTGTTTGTTTCAAAGACTCATTGGAAGGAGGAAAAACTCTTTTGTGCAGTCTTGTCTACTACTGCACTATTGTTTTGGTATGAATTGTCTCATCTATAGGAAGAATTTTCAAATGTTTTTTCAAATTCATTATGACCTTCAAATACCAAATTTTTGCATTGTGGTTACCCCTTCAAAATTGTCCAAGTCTTATTCTGCTTAGCTTTTGACATCTGAATAGATCAGGCATAAAAACTAAAAAATTTGAAGAATTAAGGGTTCTTCACAGATTTTAGCGTGCATTGTCCACTAGTCCATTACTTTGCCCACATTTCATTTTTTGACCTGTCTTTGTTACATTCTCTTTCTTTCATCCCCCAGACACTTCTTTTTCCATTTTGCCTCACAAGTGTTTAAATTTTTCATAGTCCTATTACAGGCATACACATACACACATATGTATTCCTGTAGCGATATGTACTTTAGATTTTTCATGCAATTACAGAATTAGAGTCTGTGAATTGAAGCTTAAAGCTTCAATGCTTCCTATAGACAGGTAACCATGCCAACCAAACAGAACATTTTTGAATGGCACAGAAGCACACAGGCGAGATTGATTAATTCAGGATAACACAAACACATACATAAAGAATAACTTAAAATTTAAATTGCAGTGATTGAAATAATTCTCTGTGGAACAAATCCATATCTTTGTAACAACTGGCTGTATAATTTTGCTTTTCCATGAACTAGCCAGTGAATTGCTGTGCAAGGACATTGAAAATGAGCAGTTAATAGATGCAAGTGGTTAATACAGAAAATGTAAATCTGTCCGAATCTGCCAGATTTCCTCATAGAGGACTAAACACAAATGGAATTATTTGCATATAAGAGAAGATGAAAACCATAGTGAAAGGGATATAATGTTATATGTCAGTAATACATATTAGTGTTTACTAAAATCACAGTTTTATGCAAATTTTTCCCCTTCACAATTAATGCAATGCCTAGCTATTTCACTGTTTCATTGCAAATGAGATATATTCATTTTTATTAATCTATCCGCTTTTAAAATCTGCTTTTTTATAGCACATGCTGCTTTAGAAAAGCAGACGGTATCAATGAAGACCTCCAGCATCCTGCACAGCCACTTTCTTCTATCCTCTGTTCTGTGCAGGGCCATTAGCACTCTCCATTAAACTCAGGGCCAATATTTATTCACAGCCTTTAAGGCTACTCAACAGCTGCTCTTACTGACAAATGTTATGATTGGTGTATTTTATTTTATTTTTTCTGCCTTTTCTAGAGTGTCTTGTGACTTCTATGCATCTAAACTGGGGATTTTCACCTCAAGAAACTTGATTTTGACACGTATTTCTCACTATCTTGCTTACTGAAAAACTTATAATTTCTTATGGTCTTCCAGCAATACCATGCAGGATTCCAATGAGCACCTACATTTTGGGAGTTTTGTTGCCTAGGGGATTTCCCAATAATTCCTGGGGATGCACAACTCAAGACATCCTCAGTGCGACTATTTAAAAGGTCACAACTAGTGTTTTTTCCTTATCCATGTTTGGATTGAATTAACGTTTGGTGTTTGATTTTCTATGTATTTCCACTAAATGTTTTTTTACTCCTATTCTGGCTAATGATTTCTGATTTCTGCTAGTTTGTTAAAAGATAATTTTTTATTACTGGTTTACTTAAAACTTTTCTTAGCCTTTTGCAGAGCCAGAACAACAACTCTGTGTACCTTGTCTGATATTTTGTTTAATCATTTCCAGGTGTTGGTATTATACTACTGTTATTATTCTGTGGGAGACATGCAAATAAGAATTTCAAAGTACTGTGTGTATTTGTCACAAGCCAACTGTGAGACAGATGGTTTGCCAGTAGTTTAGGACCAACTGGGACCAAAGGTAAAGTGAAAGACAGAAAAAACAGTGACACAGTGGTGAAAGCTGAGGTTAATTTATAAAAGGCTGATTTTATTGAACAACAGGTCAGCTCAAAAAAGGACAGTTCTTAAAGTGATTGAATATTTATAGTGAAATAACTATTGCATTCATAAATGCAGTTCAGATTCCATAAATGCAAAACTAAAAGCATACACAGAATAATAACCCCCGCTGTGTCACTCTCAAAAAGGAAAAGCAACAACAAAAAACACCTGTTCTGCACAAGGGCTCTTACCTGGCTAAACCAAAAAAATTAAAGTAACATCACTGCACTTCGATAAAAACTAAAAAATAAAGGCTTACATCAGCCCTCAATCTAATTAATAAAGCGCTTCCACCTAACAGTCAGGAACCTCACCTGGATCATAAGAGTAAATGTCACAGCTCCTATTTCGCAACCAGTCACTGAACCACCATACTAGTCTTCTGCTACAGTAGCTAGCTCATGCTTGGATCGACTTGACTTTGTTCTCCACCAATTGCCACCTTTATAAAGGAAAAGCTATTTCATGCTCACTTATCCTATCTCGACTTCTGAGTGCTACCAATCACCAAGGTGGGAAAGCTTTCCATCTTTATACTGTATATTCATATATATATAGATATCCAGCATGTTTTCAAATTTTTCCTTTAATTTTTTTGAGCAGTAACAGTAAAAAAGCCAGGAAAGTAGTTGGGGCACCAACGGGGCTATCTCTTTTTATTATGGCCATTTTGACAAAGAAACAAACAAAAACAAAGTCACTCAATTTTTGAGCACAAATCAGACAATAATTCGCCCAATAATGCAGTTCATCACAACAAAGCAAAAAGGGTTCTGTCAGCGGGAGATCTATCCCCATTACTTGTTAGTTACAAAATGAGCCACCATCTTCCCAAAAGGAAAGGATAGAGCCTACTCATGGCTGAAGGCAGGCGCTAGGCATCTTCCTTGGGCTGCTTTTGAAACTGTGTGGGAAACAAAGACAATGTTAATGACAGTACCACCCCCACTCACTCCAGAATGGTACCACTTACCTCAACAGAGCCATAAGGGTGATCACCAGGTGCACATGCATGACAATATATATAAACAGTAAATACAGTGTATACTTTAAATAGCAAACCATCTGCTGGAACACATGCCTTGCCAGTAGATTGGGGTCAACCACAACCAATGGTGTTAAAACAGAGGCAACAAAGAGACAGATGGAAAAAAATAAGAAGCTTTTATTCCGCATTCAGTCAGTTAAAAAGAACCCACAATTTTGGGTGCAAAAATATTTTCAATCATAATGATGATTCAAAGAAAAACTATATTCCAAAAAAAAACAAACAATCCTTTGGTGAGAAACACAAATGCAAAAATTAAAACAAATCAAATCTTATCAAACATAACACAGTCCAATTGGGTTTAGCAGCCTTTAAAAATAGCAAAGATTTTCCATAAACTGGGTTTTTGGGTCAGCCCACTCAAGAATGAAGCACCTTCTAGATAATAACTCGGGAGACTAGTGTGGCTACATCTTGCTCCTTATAAACAGCCAAATGCTCAGCCACCAAGCTCTCTCACAAAAACTAATGCACCTCGCTCAAGCTTTCTCTCTATGTCTCTACTACAGAGTGATAGAATAACCTACTTCTGTGGCAACAGCTATCCTTATAAAAAAAGTTCTATTCCCCGATCCTGTCACCATTCGCATAAGGAGCTACCACTTCCTATATTAAAGGGAACTGGACACCTTTTCCAAAACCCTAAACATAAACAAACATAACTTCATGAACAGAACTAAAAACCAAACTTGATGTTTAAAGAAAAAGAAAATAATAACAAAAACGGGTTCTTTTTAACAATTCAATCATATTCCAAAAAACAAACTTGATGAGCCAACCAAACTCCCCTTGGCTGTCTTACTGAGCTCCTGACAGACTATGACTGTGCTTAAGCCTCAGCACCTTTTTTAAATCATTGGCCCACTTTTGAAAATGACAGTGGAGACATGGAGACATTGACTTTGATATAAACTTAAGAAGAAACCTGACATTAAGTCCAAAACCTTTTATTCATTTTCCACACTGTAACATATTTGATGCTGTTGCACTGTCTACATGCTATTTGTGCTAGCACTTTATGAAGTGTTATGCTCTACCCTCTACCCTGCTGTCCTGTACTGCACTGGTGAGCCAATGAGGCTATACTGTCACTATATATATAATATATATAGATTGTGGCGGACGGCCGGGATGCCTCCATAGTGGAAGGACCAGGGGAGAGAACATGCACTAGGCACTGATGGCAGCCCCCTTGGTGGCAGCAGTACCTCTGATTCATTCCCACAGGGCTTCATGGGAGATGGAGTTCAGCACAGACCTGTTGGGTTCTTTGGGTGCTGCCAGAAGGGGCTGCAGGGACTGCATGTCACTACTTTTTAGGGCTTCCTTCTTACTTCCGGAGCATGCTAACTGGCCACCAGAAGTACTCCCACGTGCTGGATAAAAGGAGCCTGATGCCACTGCTCCAGGAGAAAGACAGAACGAGAGAAAGAAAGAAAAGGAAGAAAAGAAAGTGCTATGTACTATATTAACGTGCTTGATACTTACTGTGACTGTGCTGTACAGGTGGGAAACTTGGGAAACGTTTCCCACATCAAAATAAAGCTGGTGCCGTGCTTGAAAACTTGTGTCTGTCTGTGTTGGGTTTGGGGAGCTGGTGTGCCCCCTGCAGGCCACTATATATATATATAAGCTATATATATAAAGCTGGCAGGTTCCGTTAAGGGATACACTCACAGCCCTCAGGAGTTAGTAGTAAAGAGAGAATGAAGACAAGATTAATGGCCATTATGAACAATGCTGGTTTGTGAGAGAGGGTTGTTTTTTATACTATTTATTGTTTTTTCCTTTGGAGAAAATAAAGTACTAGCACCAAAGTACTATCTATCTATCTATCTATCTATCTATCTATCTATCTATCTATCTATCTATCTATCTATCTATCTATCTATCTACTTGAGTCCATTAATTATACCCATTCTATTTCAAAAATCCTTCATGTTATTCTTGATTGAAGCATTGGAGCGCTGGCAAAATGCTAAGATAGATAGAGAGACCAAGAGAGACAGAGAGAGCCCAGCTATCCAAGACAGAAACAACAGGCAAAGACAGTATGGAGGTTCAAATAAAGGCCTTGCTTATGAATGGTTACTAAGTGATCAGAATGCTGAAAAACAAGGGGTTGTAAGAGCCTAGTGTTTTTAAAGCCAAAGAAGAGCTACCTCTGATCACTGAAATAAAACCACGATTTGACCAGAGGTTACACTAACTGGGCATTTAAAGATGCCACTCACCTGGGTCAGAGTCTTATATTCAGTAAATAACAATATCAGTTGTGATGGTGTGCCTGCTTGGTAAGAGGTTACCAGGAGTGAGTGGTTTAGAAAGGAGAGCTGGAGAAGAGGCACACTAAAAAAATTAAGAAATGAATTCACCATACCAGAAGCATTCTATCCTTCTTCTCATCCTATGTTGATATCTTTGCTCCTGGCAACCTTGTACCAAGCAGGCCCATCTTCACAATAACTAATATTGCTATTTCCTGAATATAAGACTTTACATTTATTTACATGCAACTTTATCTGTCATATATCTGCCCCAAATCTGAATTCTGTCCATGTACATTTGTAATGAGTTTGCTAACTCTAGGGAATCTGTCAATCCACATAGTTTAATGCCATTTACAAATTTAACCATCTGTTAATTGCATTTTTATCTAAATCATTTATCGATCCATCCATTCATCAACTTTCAGACCTGCTCAAATCTAATTCAGGGTCATGGGGGCAGTCTGTTAACACATGTTGACTGTCTGCTAACAGAATAGTGCTGTTTCCATAACTTATCTTTGTGTCTGTTAATTTATCTGTGATGTAAGCTACAGTAAATGGATAATACTTTCCAGTGCTGACCTGATAATTTAGTTTTTTTAAAAATCAAACAAGTTTTATTTATAGTATTCTACCAATTTTCTAAGTTTGCAATGATTTCCGAAAAAAAAAACATGTTAGAGTTTCATTTATACAATCTCCATGTTTTTTTCAGCACACTTATTATTCCAAACAATTTAATATCTTCTTCTTCTACTTCTTCTTTTGGCAGCTTGTGTTAGGGGTCGCCACAGCAGATCATCTTTTTCAATAACCTCCTGACCTCTGTCTTGCTCTGTTATACCCACTACCTGCATGTCTTCTCTCACCACAGCAATAAACCTTCTCTTACGCTTTCTTCTTTTCTTCTTACCTGGCATCTCCATCCTTAGCATCCTTCTCCCAATATACTCAGCATCTCTCATCTGTACATGTCCAAACCAACACAATCTCACCTCTCTGACTCTGTCTCCTAACTGTCCAACCTGAGCTGACACTCTAATGTACTCATTTCTAATCCTGCCCATCCTGGTTACACCCAATGCAAATCTTAACATCTTTAACTCTGCTACCTCCAGCTTTTTCTCCTTTTTTTGGTCGGTGTCACTGTCCCTACCCATATAACATAGCTGGTCTCACTATTGTCCTGTAGACCTCCCCTTTCACTTTTGCTGACACCTGTCTGTCAAAAATCACTCCTGACACTCTTCTCCACCCATTCCACCTTGCCTGCACTCTCTTTTTCACCTCTCTTCCACAATCCACGTTACTCTGTACTGTTGATCCCAAGTATTTAAACTCATCCACTTTCACCAACTCTTTTCTCCCTACAACCTCACCATTCCACTGACCGTCCTCTCATTCACACACATGTATTCTGTCTTGTTCCTACTGACCTTCATTCATCTCCTCTCTAGAGCATATCTCCACCTCTCCAGGGTCTCCTCAACCTGTTCCCTAATCTCACTACAGATCACAGTGTCATCAGCAAATATCATAGTCCATGGGGACTCCTGTCTAATCTTGTCTGTCAACCTGTCCATCACCATTGCAAACAAGAAAGGACTCAGAGTTGATCCTTGGTGTAATCCCACCTCCTCCTTGAATGCATCCGTCTCTTCTACAGCAGACCTCACCACTGTCACACTTCCCTCATACATATCCTGTACAACTCTTACATACTTCTCTGTCACTCCCGACTTCCTCATACAATACCACAACTCCTCTCGAGGCACCCTGTTATATGGTTTCTCCAGGTCTCCAGCAACACCCTTAGAGCAAACATTGCATCTGTGGTGCTTTTTCCTGTCATGAAACAATACTGCTGCTTGCAAATCATCACTTCCCTTCTTAATCTAGCTTCCACTACTCTTTCTTACAATTTCATTCTGTGGCTCATCAATTTTTTCCCCCTGTATTTACTACAGCTCTGCACGTCTCCATTATTCTTAAAAATCGGTACCAGTACACCTCTTCTCCACTCCTCAGGCATTCTCTCACTTTCCAAAATTGCATTAAACAATCTGTTTAAAAATCTCACTGCCATCTCTTCTAAACACCTCCATGCTTCCACAGGTATGTCATCTGGACCAACAGCCTTTCTATTCTTCATCCTCTTCATAGCTGTCCATACTTCCTCCTTGCTAATCGGCTGCACTTCCTGATTCATTATCTCCACATTATTCAACCTTCTCTATCTCTCTCTCTCTCTCTCTCTCTCTCTCTCTCTCTCTCATTCTCTTTATTCATTAGCCTCTTAAAGTACACTTTCCATCTGCTCAACACACTCTTCTCGCTTATGAGTACATCTCCATCTTTATCTTTTATCGTCCTAACCTGTTGCACATCTTTCCCAGTACGGTCCCACTGTATAGGCAATCAGTACAGGTCCTTTTCTCCCTTCTTAGTGTCCAGCCTGTCATACAGCTCATCATACACCTTTTCTTTAGCCTTTGCCACCCCTCTCCTCACCTTACACTTTACATCCTTGTACTCCTGTCTACTTTCTGCATCTCTCTGCCTATCCTATTTCTTCTTCACCAACTTCTTACTCTATATACTCTCACGATTTCACCACCAGGTTTCTTTGTCCTCCTTCCTCTCTCCAGATGTCACACCAAGCACCCTTCTTGATGTCACCCTTACTACTTCTGCTGTAGTTGCCCAGCTGTCTGGTAACTTTTAACTGCCACCCAGTGCCTAACTTACCTCCTCCCTGAGCTCAACCTTCCAGTCTTCCTTTTTCACTTCCACCATTTGATCCTTGGCTCTGCCCTCACTCTCCTCTTCTTCTTGGTCTCCTACGTCATTCTACAGACCACCAACACATGCTGCCTAACTATGCTTTCCCCTGCTACCACTTGCAGTGTACAATCTCCTTTAGACTGAGCCTCCTGCATAGGACATAATACACCTGTGTGCACTTTCTCAATTCTTGGATGCAGTCTGGTGTTCTCTGGATTCCCCATGAATGCAAATAAAGCTTGCTCTCTTCCACTCATAATGTCACAAAAGGATATAACTTTTAGTGGGAACAGTTGCTGCTGGAGTCCTAAAAAGCACTAATAGAGTGTCCATTCAATAAGGCTGCACCTGAGAAAGGAAAGCCGAGAGGATTAGGCATGACCGCATTACAATGCCTTTCTCCATGAGCTCATCTTCATTCCATGGTTCAGGTGGGGGCAGTTGGTGACCATGTGTCCTGTCTCACCCCATCTATAGCAATGGATTGGCAGGAGTGACCAATCCCTGCTCTGTACACTAGCTTTCATCTCAGACTTTTAGGGTTGAATCACTTTTGGGAATCTCCCATCCACTGGCCTTTCTGCTGAAGGGAAGACCGGTGCCTCTTTAGGGTGTCAGTCAGACCTTTCATATCCACCAACAACTGCCTTCTTATCAGGCAGACTAGCTGGTCGAGGAGGGCATCCACTCATTCCACCATATTTGTTCCGGGCCAACAAGACAGCCTTCCCCACAGATCAAAAGCCTCTGAACATGACTTCCCCCTCTTCTTCTCCTTCTTTGGCCAACAGTAGCCCAATTTCTACCAGCACCCTGTTGGCTAACAGTACTAGTGGCAGCCGTTGTTAACCCGGGCCTTGAATGATCCGGTATGGGAATCTGTATTGTTGTCTGCATATTGATTTCGCAAAATTTTACACCAGATGCCCTTCCTGACATCACCTCTCCCATTTATCTGGACTTGGGACTGGTATGAAGAAATACACTGGTTTGTGCATTCCCTGTGGCTGGGTTATTCCAAACAATTTAATATATTCTTTATATTTCCTCCAGTCACTAAAAGTTTGCTAACCTACTGCTCTTTTCCCAGGGAAAAACTTAAATAAAATACATTATTTGAAATTAAACCAAGAGACACTGCTTCAATTTTCAAGAGAGTTAGTTAGTTTTTAGTTGTAAGAAAAACAGATCAGGATTTGTTAGAAACAGGAGTAAGGAATGCTAACCATTGCAGAATAAGGATTTTCTGACAAGGTTTTGGGAAATTGGAGAATTGAACTGGGAGTTAAAGGTACATCCAGTAAGCTGGTTTGTGTTTTCAATTATTTAAAATTAAAATATTAATTTTAATATATTCTGGTTTATCATGGTGTTGTAGAGTGGCAACCTGTTTAAACATGGGAGTAAGAATTTGATTGTACTCAATGCACATGGCTACTACTATTAATGCTGTAGAAACTATTATTTAAATCAAATATGCATTGATTTTGAAATGCATCTTAAGCAAGATAAATGCAGACTTTGCTAAGAAATGTCTCCAAAAATATTCTGATGTCTCTTCTTGAATGCTTGGAGCAACTTCTTAGGAAGAGTTCCTCGTCTGTAAAAGAAGACATTGATAGTTTTTACTCTTCGTATGTATACTGTTTTACTCTTCTGTGGGTATAATTGGAAGGGAAACCTTCTAATTCATATTCCTAGTCTCCTTTCTGGAGCATATGCACAATCCCTTGCTAAAATACAACAGAACATATGTTTAGACACCCAGAATTCTGAACCTCCTTTTTAGTGGACCTTGCTGAGCTTCTTGAATGTTTAACATGAGCTGTGACAAAATTGCCTCTAAAGAATATAAGACATTTGACATATGAGAGGAGACCATTCAGTCCATCAAGCATTTGTTTAGCGAATAGCTAAGCTGTCCCAGTATCTCATCCAGATACTTCCTAATGGTCAAGGTTTCTGCTTTAAGTACATGTCTTAGTAGTTTATTCCAGATTCATAAAACTCATAAAGAAGTGCTTCCTGGCGTCAGTCGTAAATGCACTCCACCTTAATTTCCACTGATTTCTTTGAAAACTTGATTCACTGTTTAGTTGAAAGAATGGGGGCATTGTCACAGCAAGAAGAGGCTGACCTAAATTTAATAAAACATTCAACTTTAAAAGAAAGCAATTAGAAGAGTAATAAACCAGAACATATTTGTAGTGTGGAATATTGTTGTGCCAATGCAAGCAAACAAAAAAAGTATAATTTTCAAAATGCTGTGTTTAAAAAATTGCAATTATCTCAGCCTATCCCTAGATATATATCAGAAACTAGTAATAACAACTAAAACACACACAAATTCAATCTTTTTTTCTTACATTGGGCTTATGAATTCATAAACCATTGGAATTGTGGGTTTCATACTGTATGCTCAGCTTGGGAGCCCTCACATACTGGTCTTGCTTTTGAACATATGCTCTATAATCAGCTTCAAACAATTACAGCAGATTTCTGTATTCTATTCAAGTGTGAGCAGCATATTGAACTTCACTGAAAGTAAAAACTGCAGCTTGCTTTATTCAGAAAGTAAATGAAACACTGGCATTATTGTGCACTATAGCAAGAACTAAAACTGTAAGTTAAGAAACATCTATCACCCAACCCGCCATATCCTAACTACAGGGTCACAGGGGTCCTCCGGAGCCAATCCCAGCTAACACAGGGTGCAAGGCAGGAAACAAACCCTGGGCAGGGTGCCAGCCCACCGCAGGGCGCACACACACGGGACAATTTAGCATCGCCAAGGAACCTAACCTGGATGTCCTTGGACTGTTGGAGGAAACAGGAGTACCTGGAGGAAACCCACGCAGACACAGGGAGAACATGCAAACTCCACGCAGCGAGGACCTGGGAAGCGAACCCGGGTCTCCTAACTGCGAGACAGCAGTGCTACCGCTGCACCACCGTGCTATCCAAGGTAAAAAACAGCATCTTTAAAAACAAACTACTATAAATTTTAAAATTCAAAGTGGCAATTTTCTATTGCAATATTTTTTTGCAGTTTGTGGTTATTTATTATTGCTTTAAGAACACAAAGAATAAAAATTGAATTAGGGCCCATTTTTTATATGTGAATTGCAGTCCATTAATGCACTAATCACAGTGTACACACTGCAAAAAACTTGTAATGTTAGTACAGTACTGCATATTAAGTTTATTGTAGAAGACTTCACATCCCTTGATCATGGGCATACTGATCTCTCTGTTTGTGTTCTTCCACAGAGCATCAAAGACACTTTTCAAAGTGTCATTCTCTCTCTCATTTCTCCATTATTAATGATTAAGTAGCTTTTTTATCTCTCCCTTCATCTTCTGTAATGACAGCTTTTTCCCATCATTCTCATCTTTTGCCCTTTTGTTTGACCTGGCTTTGTTCCCTCCTTCCCATCCTATATTACTGTATGTTACCTGCTCTTTCTTTTTAAGTATGAAAATAACCATTAACCATTTTTTTGCAGATGCATGCTGATGCTTCATTACACTAACTACATACCTATTGTCTATTTAATGTTTTTTTCTTTGTCTAAACCTTATAACTAATTCCATAACCACTTGAAGCAGTTCTTGGTCTATTAGGTTTCTGTCTCCGTAAGAGTTTATGTTCAATGTGGTTAAAAGACCATTTATAACATCTCAATATGTTGAAAAATGAAAATTAAGATTGGCTTTTTGTGGACTTGATTATTGTAAAGCACAACCTGAGACACATACAGTAAATTGACTGTAGCTTGTTCAACATTCAGCAGCAAGAATTCTAACCAAAAAAATAAAGAAAATCTGAGTACATTTCACTGGTATTTCTATTTTTTCATTGGTTGGCTGTGTTCTTCAGAATTGATCTTAAAACACCTTAAGCACTATTTGGACACATTAGTTGAACACTGGGAGGTAAGGTAAAGTAATTATTACCGGAGGGCCTCTGTAACTTTAGTCCAATCCAAATCACTCAAATGACAAAATTTTACTGACATGTTGATTTGCACAGTACTAGTTTTACCTGAGGTCATTTTGTTACAGTATGTACTTTATATATAATGTTAAAGGCTAAGTAATCTTTACTGAGATATGAAGTTGCAGTTGGTAAAAAAAGTTAGTGACATGAGTGATTTGGAAAGGAAGAAAACTGAGAAAATCCCTCTGTAATAATTATTTTGTTACACCTCCTGCTATAAAACTTTTTACTTCTGAATAGAGCTTTAATCACATATAAAGCTATGAACAATCTATCCTTTTTATATTTTGGCATTTCTGTCCCTTTACATTCCCAATCGTAGTCTTAGATCCTCAAAAACTAGTTTATTATTCTGAGAGCAAAGCATGACAGAACTGGTGAGGTGGCCATTTGCTCTTATGCACCAAAAAATCTGAAATGTTTTAGTGATAGAGATTTTTAAACAAAAAAAAGTCTAATAACCCATTACATTAATTTTTGATTTTTTTATCATTTATTTTTGTGCTAGTTTAATAGATTTTTTTATGTCCTGCAATAACACATAATGAAAAGATCTGCACTTCATTGTTTTCTTTTCTATTTTTTCATCACCATGCCACTTGTAAAAAGTACTGTAGAGGGGCTGACAAGACTCACTGAATCTAACCTTCTAGGGTGTTGCAACATAACAATAATAAATTACTTTATCAATTTTGAGTTTTGTAGAATGACCAGTAATGCTGGGCAGTCTTTTGGCTTTGACTACCAAAGAGCTTTATTTTGTCAAGCCTCTTGTCAGCTGAAATTTGTATTTTTCTCTCCTACTTGGCCATCACTCTTACCTATATAAGCACTGGAGGTTTAAATTGCATTTCGCTAATAGTTATTTAAGCTAGAGGTCTGAATTAATAGGAACAATAGACTGACATGACTGTCAATTCTTTTTGATACAAGTAAATGACCCCCTCCCCTATATTCTGTATATTTAGAAACCACATTATTTTTCTACATGTTAAACTGGTGAAAGCAAGACTTAGGTAGAGCTTACATTTTTGTCAAAGATAGCACATTGGTCCCATGTAACATTAGATAAATATACTATTTGCAGAATTTGCAAGCAGTTCTTTAACTCTACAATTAATAACAAGTAGTTATCAAGCATTCAGTGCCTCACCTCAATATAGCTTCAGTTTTAACAAATTAACCGAAGGAGGCGGCTGCTGCCTTCTCTGTCTTGTGAGTCGCTCTGAGGAGGCAGCTGCTACTTTGATTATAGCATTTACATGTTCTGCTCTTCATTTGCCTTTCACACATATTTAGTGTTTAGATCTAGATTTAAAGTTTTCCATTTTGCAAAGCCAGTACAGTTAGTGTTCCCTGAATAATGTTCTCACCACAATTGTGAATAGCTCCAAGATGTTTAATTTCTATAAATCAAGATAAATAAAAAATACAGTTACCATAAATTAAACAAATCAATATTTGGTGTTACTACCTTTTGCCTTCAAACCAGCATCAATTCTTATAGGTACACTTGCACAAAGTCAGGGATTTTGTAGGATTCTAGTCAGGTGTGTGATCAACTAATTATACCAAACAGGTGCTAATGATCATCAATGTCACATGCAGGTTGAAACACAGTCATTAACTGAAGCTGTGTAGGAGGCTTAAAACTGGGTGAGGAACAGCCAAACTCTGCTACCAAGGTGAGGTTGTGGAAGACAGTTTCATGTCATGGCAAGATTGAGCACAGAAACAAGACACAAGGTAGTTATATTGCATCAGCAAGGTCTCTCCCAGACAAAGATTTCAAAGAAGACTGGGGTTTCAAGATGTGCTGTTCAAGCTCTTTTGAAGAAGCACAAAGAAACGGGCAACGTTGAGGATCGTTGACGCAGTGGTCAGCCAAGGAAACTTAGTGCAGCAGATGAAAGACACATCAAGCTTATTACCCTTCGAAATCGGAAGATGTCCAGCAGTGCCATCAGCTCAGAACTGGCAGAAACCAGTGGGACCCAGGTACACCCATCTACTGTCCGGAGAAGTCTGGCCAGAAATGGTCTTCATGGAAGAGTTGCAGCCAAAAAGCCATACCTCCGACATGGAAACAAGGCCAAGCGACTCAAGTATGCATGAAAACATAGGAACTGGGGTGCAGAAAAATGGCAGCAGGTGCTCTGGACTGATGAGTCAAAATTTGAAATATTTGGCTGTAGCAGAAGGCAGTTTGTTCATCGAAGGGCTGGAGAGCGGTACAATAATGAGTGTCTGTGGGCAACAATGAGGCATGGTGGAGGTTCCTTGAACGTTTGGAGCTGCATTTCTGCAAATGGAGTTGGAGATTTGGCTAGGATTAATGGTGTTCTCAATGCTGAGAAATACAGGCAGATACTTATCCATCATGCAGTACCATCAGGGAGGCGTATGATTGGCCCCAAATTTATTCTGCAGCAGGACAACAACCCCAAACATACAGCCAAAGTCATTAAGAACTATGTTCAGCGTAAAGAAGAACAAGAAGTCCTGGAAGTGATGGTATGACCCCCAAAGAGCCCTGATCTCAACATCATCGAGTGTGTCTGGGATTACATGAAGAGACAGAAGGATGTGAGGAAGCCTACATCCACAGAAGATCTGTGGTTAGTTCTCCAAGATGTTTGGAACAACCTACCAGCCAAGTTCCTTCAAAAACTGTGTGCAAGTGTACCTAGAAGAATTGATGCTGTTTTGAAGGCAAAGGGTGGTCACACCAAATATTGATTTCATTTAGATTTCTCTTTTGTTCATTCACTGCATTTTGTTGATTGATGAAAATAAATGATTAACACTTCCATTTTTGAAAGCATTCTTTGTTTACAGCATTCTTTCACACCTGCCTAAAACTTTTGCTATATATATATATATATATATATATGTGTGTGTGTGGTGTGTATATATATATATATGTGTGTGTGTATATATATATATGTGTGTGTGAATATATATATATATGTGTGTGTGTATATATAATATATATATGTGTGTGTATACTATATATATATATATGTGTGTGTACTGTGTATATATTATATATATATATATATATATATATATATATATATATATATATATATAGTGGAATACAGCCCAGACACTGACAGGTAGACATGATTGATTTCAACCCACACATGTTTATTTACATTAATATATATATATACAATAAGTGCACAACCACAGTGCCGCAGCACCAATCACCCAAAAGTCCAGGCCCTTACACAATGCATCTCTTCCACCCGACTCCAGCCATCGAGTGGAGGGTGGCGGCCCCTTTTATACACACCCGGATGTGCTTCAGGTGCCTCCCGATTAGCCTCCGCCGGCAGTCCCGTGTGGTGGAAGTACCGGTTGCGCACCCGGAAGCACTCCAGGTGTCCCTGGTCTTCTTCCCCCCTAGCACTTCCGGGTGTGGCGGAAGTGCTGAGGGCTAGTGCTCTATAGGCATTGGGGTGCCCCCTGGCGGTGACCACGGGCCTCTATAGGGTTGAGCCTCAAAGCTCTGTTCCCGTGGTCCCCAAAGCCACCAGGGCGGTCACCATCCTCCAGTCCTCCTGGGTGTCCCGGCTGGGTACCACCCCCAGCCTCCTATATATATATATATATATATATATATATATATATACACATAGTACTACAGTATATTCAATTCTTTACATGGCACAAGCAAATGTCAATTCTGAAGAAAGTCACTTTTGAATCTTTAGTACAGGTTGTACATTGGAGTCTCTAAGACCAATAGTAATATGATCTGAAACTGACTTGGTGACAAAGTGTATCTTTTGTCAAAAGCTCTGTTGTGTTGCTGTGTTACATCTGCTTTAATGATCATTGAAGTTTTGTTTCTTTTGATGTAGCATCCTCTTGGATTTTATTCATCCCTACCTTAAGAGCATTTCTTACATTAGTTCTACATTTTAGGTAAATAGTTGACAACTGGACTGTTAATGAATTGACAGTAATTCTTAATGACTAAAGCACAAATCAAAGAATATGGAGAGAATTTTGAATAATGCTTTCTTTCTTAAACTAACCAAGAAGAAGTATTTCCATTGCTTTCTATTCCCAAGTACAACTATTCACAGCCCATTAGTGGAGCTGGAAGTCATGTAATGCCATGCCACCTCTTTTAAAATGTCCCTTTTTGTCTATCATATTAATGAGTTAATATATAAAGGTATAATTTTAAAGGGAAATAAAAATTTTTGAAAAGCTATTTATTTTAACAAACTTAATTTTCCCAGCCAAAGAAAGCTGAAGGGTTGACCACTTATTGAAAACCTGTTTAATGCTACCAATTATATAGCAAAAATGCTATTTTGTAATATGATTTGTGAATGAGAAGCCTGGGAAGAACACTTTTTATTCAAACTAATTTTGAACATAGTTTGAGTCTGTAAAATTCATCTACAGTAGAAGATTTAGTACATTCAACTGGTAAGTTTACATTGGTAATGAATTGAGTCATATAGAGTAATCCGTTTGTTCAATTCTCTTCCTTATAAATCCTTTTATCTGTGGCTGTTGAATAGCAATTGAAATCTGAATATATTTTCTGGTGTAAAGTAGTCAGAAATTCATACTGGTTACCCAAAAGGTGGCTTCTGGGCTAAAACACAGCAGAGATATTTCTGTTCCACTCTTGATTTTTCTGCCTTGTCAGAGACCGAAACTCTGTAAGCTCAGATATTAATAAGATAAAAGGATAAAAGGAAAACAGAGTTGTTATTTTTACGACTGAAATGCTTTTTAAGCTCAAGTGCTGTGCTAACATAAATACTTAAAAGGTCATCAGCAGCTGCAACAGGAACATTTCAAATTATTTCTCATTTCATAAATGATCATAGTTTTTAGTCTCATATTCAAAGTACTATTGTTTTTATCTGCATTACATACTGTAGTTATTCATAAGTCAACTATTTTTTTAATGATAAGAATCTGCTCATAATTTTTTTAAATGTGATGTGATCATTAATTCAGACCACAGTCTCTTACCTTGGAACTTACTGTAATTGACTATGTTTTACTGAAGCAACTCATCATTGATGTTAAGCCCCATTCGTTTTACTGGGTGAGGACAAACAAGATAGTCCATCAACACCTTCCTCTCCTGCACCACATATAGGACCTCACAATGTGCAAGGAGTTTGAAATGGGAGAGTAGCCACTGAAGTATAAGGCAAGTTCAAGCACGGGTAAAACGCATGCTGAAAGAAATCTCACAGTCCAAAAGTTTGTTTTAAAATATTTAGCGAAAATTAAAAGCAAATAATCCACACAAGAATAAAGAAAAAAGTTGTTATACACGTAGAGTAAAATGCAAAAAAAAAGGAAAAATGTATCTTTTCTAAACTTAGCTTTTCTTGAGAAACTTTTGTTTTTTCTGTACTTAAAAGTTCTTTACTTCTTCTACATTGCTTAAAGATTCTTAACTTCTTCTTTTGTACGCTTTAAACGTATGGCGCAGCAATTAAACTTAAGTGCTTGTCTTACATGTTACTTGACACACAAAACATGCACACAAGGTACACAATTCTTAAAAGGCTCGTAAGGCACGGTTTAAAACCATGTGCCCTCTACACCTTACACATGGCAAGGCTGATCACTAACTGAGAATAATGTTTAGTCAGAGAAATTAGAAATAGCTAGAATATACCAATTCTATTCACCTGATGGGGATTTTAGGAACTTCCCATAGAAAACATTTATGATTCTTATGTAACGAGGAAATGGCTCTTACAAGGAGGTAGGTATAAGGACTACAATCCTGTCCTATGGATAGAACTGACAGAGACTGACACCTCAATTGTACTGCTGGGTCTGCACGCATTGAGTCCCTTCCATGAGTTCCTTTGCATGGGACCACAGCTTTGAGAGGCAGTCTCACAAGCTCATACATACTCTATTATATTACGGACTTTGACTTTCTTTCTCCCAGTCCTCCTTTACAATTTCCAGTAAGCTGCATGGTTGTCTCCCATAGAGGAGCTCAAATGGGGAGAAGCCTATATAATCTTGTAGCATTTGCTGGAAGGTGAACAGAATGAGGGGGAGTAGCTTATTCCAAATCTCTTCCATCTGCTCGCTCCACCGTTCTCAGCATTCGACTATACTGTTTTGCTCAGACAGACAGGGATGTGTTTAGGGTTGCAGCCACTTTACAGGACTCTTCTATCAGCATACAGGACTATGCTGAGTACTTGACTGGGTACATTAGCACCTGTATTGACAACATCGTGCCCACAATACCAGTTAGGAAGTTTCACAACCAGAAGCCCTGGATAAACAGTCAGGTACGCCACATGCTGCGTGCCCGCTCTCTTGCATTTAGATCAGGCACTGAGGTGGAGTACAAAGCTGTGAAGTATGGACTAAGAAAAGCCATCACAGCAGCCAAGAGGCAGTACAGAGAGAAGATGGATGGCTTCTATTCTACTGCTGACTCTGGATGTATGTGGTAGGGCCTACAGCACATCAGAGACTACAGGACCACCACCAGCACAATCAGCTCCACAGACAGTCTGCCGGATGATCTCAACACTTTCTACACCCGCTTTGAGACATCCAGCAACAGCACAGAGTGAAGGCACAAACACACCTGGACCACCCAACCCCCCTCCCCCAACGGTGTCTTCAGGTCAGGTAGATAGATAGATAGATAGATAGATAGATAGATAGATAGATAGATAGATACTTTATTAATCCCAATGGGAAATTCACATTCTTCAGCAGCAGCATACTGATACAATAAATAATATTAAATTAAAGAATGATAATAATACAGGTGAAAAAAAAAACCAGACAATAACTATGTATAATGTTAAATATTAACGTTTTACCCCCCCTGGTGGAATTAAAGAGTCGCATAGTTTGGGGGAGGAACGATCTCCTCAATCTGTCTGTGGAGCAGGACAGTGACAGCAGTCTGTCGCTGAAGCTGCTCTTCTGTCTGGAGATGACATTATTTAGTGGATGCAGTGGATTCTCCATAATTGATAGGAGCCTGCTGAACGCCCTTCGCTCTGCCACAGATGTTAAACTGTCCAGCTCCATGCCAACAATAGAGCCTGCCTTCCTCACCAGTTTGTGCAGGCGTGAGGCGTCTTTCCTCTTAATGCTGCCTCCCCAGCACACCACTGCGTAGAAGAGGGCGCTCGCCACAACTGTTTGATAGAACATCTGCAGCATCTTATTGCAGATGTTGAAGGAAGCCAGCCTTCTAAGGAAGTATAACCGGCTTTGTCCTTTCTTGCACAGCGCATCAGTATTGGCAGTCCAGTCTAATTTATCATCCAGCTGCACTCCCAGATATTTATAGGTCTGCACCATCTGCACACAGTCACCTTTGATTATCACTGGGTCTATGAGGGGTCTGGGCCTCCTAAAATCCACCACCAGCTCCTTGGTTTTGCTGGTGTTCAGGTGTAGGTGGTTTGAGTCGGACCATTTAACAAAGTCATTGATTAGGTCCCTATACTCCTCCTCCAGCCCATTCCTGATACAGCCCACGATAGCAGTGTCATCAGCGAACTTTTGCACATGGCAGGACTCCGAGTTGTATTGGAAGTCCGATGTATATAGGCTGAACAGGACCGGAGAAAGTACAGTCCCTTGTGGCTGGCCCACATTCAGAGTAGCTCACCGGACACTCTGGACCCCCTGCAGTATGCCTAATGGCCCCAACAGGTCCACCTCAGATGTCCACCTCAGATGCCATCGCAGCCGCACTACATTATTCCCTCTCCCATCTGGAGAACAAAGACTCCTACATCAGGATGCTCTTTGTTGACTACAGCTCCACCTTTAACACGGTTATCCCCCATAAACTCACCCATAAACTGTCTGCACTTGGCCTGCACCCCACCATCTGTGACTTGCTCCTAGACTTTCTGACTGGCAGGCCTCAGTCTGTCAGGATTGGTAATAGGACTTCAGCTACCATTATCACAAACACAGGCACCCCACAGGGATGCGTCCTCAGCCCCATCCTCTACACTCTGTTCTTCCATGACTGTGTCGCCTCCCACAAAGATAACATCATCCTAAAATTTGCAGACGACACTGCAGTGAAAGGATGCATTACTGGAGGAGACGAGGTGGCCTACAGGAGGGAGGTGGTCTGTCTGGTGTCATGGTGTGAGGACAACAACCTCATCCTCAACACAGACAAGACGATGGAGATGATAGTGGACATGAGGAAGTTCATCTTGAAGGGCTTGAAGTGGAGAGGGCGAGCAGCATTAAATACCTGGGCGTCTACATCAGTGATGACCTCACTTGGACACTTAACACCACACAGCTGGTCAAGAGGGCCCAGCCGCATCTGTACTTTCTGAGGAGGTTGAGGAAGTTTGGTATGTCGACTAAGATCCTCGGCAACTTTTACAGTTGCATTGTTGAGAGCATCTTGACCAGCTGCATCACCATGTGGTACGACAACACTACTGCTATGGACTGCAAATGCCTGCAGAGAGTGGTAAAGACTGCTGAGAAGACCACCAGGACCCCATTGCCCTCTCTGCAGAGCATCTACAACTGCAGAGTCTGCAGGAGAACTGCCTCCATCCTCAGGGACCCCAGCCACCCCCAACATAAACTGTTCACACTTCTACCCACATGCAGGAGGTATAGAAGTATGAAATGCAGGACTTCCACACTAAAGAACTCTTTCTTTCCCAAGGCCATTAGACTCCTAAATAACTGACTGGAGTTTATAACCATGGTTCACCTCATTCTATCTACCTCACACAACTGTAACTATATTTGACTTGTCCATCACACGCCTGTGGTATAGCGGGTCCACAGCTCACGTCAAAAAGGCCACTTTTAAAATAAATAATCACCACACTTGCGGCTTAGCGAGGGGGCGTGGTGGTGTGTGGCCGAACGGTTCCCAGGGAATTCGTGATGCGGACGGTTCTCACTTAAGTGCACAGGTGAGGAGTCTTCTGCATCTGTAATCGTTCCCGGTAGCTGCTGATGGCCACAGCTGATCCATGTCCCCGTGATGTATAGAAGCGCAAGGTGGTTAGTAGGGGAGGATAAAGAAGGAAAAGACGGATGGAGGTTAAGGAGGAGAAGACGGCAGGAAGCAGGAGGGAGAAAGCAGGTGCAGGACAGAAGGAGAACGAGCAAGCGCAAGCTTGCAACCGATGGCATGCAGCTGGGAGAGGCGAGCCCGAGTGGGGTGTTTGGCCGGCACCCGAGGGCCGATGGTAGTGGTCGCTCCTGCTGAGCGCTTGTTTGGAGCAAGAGTGACTGGGAGAAGGTTGGCTCGCCGTAGTGAAGGCAGCGGGTGTCGGAGATTTGGAATAGAAGCCCCAGTGTGAGCATCCTGGTCGCTGGGGAGCCCAAGTCTTGGTCTAGGTGAGCAGAACCAGAGCCAGGGATTGGAAGGCCACCAGACCAGTAGAGCAGAGAAAGTCAGCTGCCTGTAGGATGACTCCCCTGGTGCATAGCGTGGATGGGAGAAATGGGTGAGTCACCAGTAATAGAAGGCACCGGGCTTTGTGGTTTAAAAGAGTCTGCTTCCAGCCTTTGTTTTAACCTCGTTGTTTTTTTAAAGGCTTTTTTCTATTGGATTTTAACCTCCACCTTTCACTCATTTTATTTGATTATTTATTTAAGGAATTGAGATGCACTGCATTATTTATTTGAACACTTGTTTTGCTTTTTGTTGTTTTAAAAATAAAAGCATTTGGCACTTTTGCACCATCCCCTTGTTTCATTGTTTGTGCTTCACTGCCAAGCTCATCGGTGACATTACCGACAGTGTCAGGTTCAAGGGCTCCCGGAAGGAAGATGGGAGCGTGGAGCAGAACCCACATTGTCACAACACCTACCTGCACATTACACTTTATACTTCTATTCTGTTTTTATACTTTATGCTGCCTCTGTTGTTTATTATCTGTCTGCAACTTATTATGTTTATCTTTATACGTTGGTTAAGTCATTTAGTGTGGAGAGCAAAGAAAGAATTTCATTGTACAGGGAAACGTGTTTCCTTACTGTGCACATGACAATAAACTTTGAACTATCTATAGGTGTATATGGATATTTTGAAGTGGGCAAAGAAAAGCAATATGGCAACATCACTGAACGTCCCTAAGGTGAAAGGCAACCCCTGATCTGTAAGAACCTCTTTGGGGATGGTGACCCAAGCAAAGACCCCTATCAATTCCAAGGAATAGCCACTGAGTAACAGGATGGCATCATCTACGAGTACCAGGATATATTTATGGCCCCGCACTGAAGGCTTAAGTGGCCAACAAAGTCTATAGACCAACACCAAAGTCTCGAGTGGCCGACAAAGTCTATGCCAATCTGGTCAAAGAGGGTTTATTTGAGTCAACTGGCACTGTAGGCAGGACTGACAAAAACTGCATACCTCCTCAATTATGCCTGGCCAATAAATCCTAGCTTTAATTCTTTCCAGAGTTTTCTTAGCTCCCAAGTGTGATCCTAGGAGTTGGTTGTAGACCAGGTCAAAAATGATACAGTGACAGAGCCATGGGATTAGAAAGTGGATCCGGGATTCTCCCGGTGACCTGCCATCCGTTACAACAGATCTTCAATGAGCATGAAATGTAGCCCCACAATTTTAGAATTACTAGTCATTTTACCATTGCTGGTATTCATGGGGTTTCTTGCAATTTTCAGCGAGTCCTCACTCCACTGCTCTTATTTGAAATACGACTGCAGGGAGTGATGTTGTGGCAGTCTCTCCCCAATATCACAGTGTTAGGAGGCTGTTAACACCACAGCAACAACAGGTTGCAGTCCGGTATTCTCTGGAATCGCCATGAATGCAAATAATGCTTGGTCTCTTCCACTCATAATATTGCAAAAGGACATAACTGATAGTGGCAACAGTTGCTGCTGGAGTCGTACAAGGCACTAACAGAGTGTCCATTCAATAAGGCTGCACCTGAGAAAGGAAAGCCGAGAGGATTAGGCATGGCTGCATTACAATGCCTTTCTCCATTAGCTCATCTTCTCTCCATGGGTTCATCCAGGAGGGGACAGTTGGTGACCATGTGTCCTGTCTCGTCCCACCTATAGGAATGGTTTTGGCAGGAGTGACCAATTCCTGTTCTGTACACCAGCTTTCATCTCAAACTTTTGGGGTTGCATCACTTTTGGGAATCTCCTCTCCACTGGCCTTTCTGCTGAAGGGAAGACCGGTGCCTCTTTAGGGTATCGATCAGACCTTTCATATCCACCAACAGACTAGCAGACTAGCTGGTTGAGGAGGTCATGGGCAAGAAAGTCAGAAGTGACCATCTCATCCACTCATTCCACCATGTTTGCTCCAGGCCATCAAGACAATCTTCCCCACAGATCAAATGCCTCAGCTCTTGCAGGGCACTCAAATCTCCAGTCCTGACTAGGCAGTCCTGGCAGTCAGGGATAAGACCATTGTGGGCAATACCTCACATTTCTGTGTGTGGTAATCTTCAGCAGCACATTTCTCCATATTTAAAATAGGTTCACTGTGACTCGCTTGAGAGGAACAAAGCCAGAATTTGTGACTACCCATTGCGTGGCCACTGATGATTGGCCCTTGTCTTGTCAAAGATGAGTCGGTAGGTTTCCACATTGAGTTTCAGATTAAGTTGTAGTAAAAGCTGCACCAGGTACTGGGCATGGCCCATCCACAGCGCTTCTGCCTCTGCCTCTGCCAAGTCTTCCTGCATCTGGTCCCTTCCTCTGCAAAGTCTGTTTGCTGTGTGGCCAATTGATTCTGCAGCTGCACTGCCTGATTGGACAGTTGCTGCTACCTCTTTTGTGGGGTTACTCATTGTTGTGCTTTTACCAATTTCATGCCATCTTTGCCATCTGTGATCAGCGACAAACCAGGTAGACCACCCAGATGAAAGTGGCAACACCAACTAGGTTTAACCCTTTTTAATCATTAAACGAAAAACAACAGGTTCATGATGGCACAACATAAAAAATGGCTGCTGTAGCCCAAGAACAATGCTCTCCTCAAGCTGACTTTCACCAAATCAATGCCAAATAGATTCCTCCTTCTAGTTGGCCTCCCTGTATTTTAGTGCCAGGTCTGAAAAGGATGGAATTCCCAGGGTGGGACTAGACATCCTCAGTGGGTGATCACTTAGTGCTGTTGGCAAAGAGAAGATGTAAGAGACAGCGCACCCTATTGCCCCAGAGTGGTACCACTTACCTTAGCACAGCCCTGAAAGTAACCCCAAAGTACACATTTGTGACAGTAGTTTTGGTGCCATTGGGAGAAATCAAAGTAGTTCCTACTTCTGGACCTAGAAGGGAGCAATTTAGCCTTATTAGTGCTGACACAGAATGATAGACATACTAACATATGCCAGCAATGCCAGGTTCACCTACTGCTCAGAGAGAGAGAGAGAGAGAGATTCAGACTGTGGAGGTTTTGGCTGGCAACCAGAATACTTTCAGGTCAGTAGATGGAAGTACAAGGTCACAATCATGATCAAGTTAATCAGAAAATTAAAAAAAATACATTTTGATGTTGTTTCATTTCAATTAAAACTGGATCAAATAAAAAAGGAAAAAAAAACTTTACAAACAAAGTCAGAACAAAGGTCAAAGCCAGTCTGTCTTTATAGATGTCTGTAAGTTTCAAACAGATATTACAGCAGATTAAAAAAAAATCTTTTTGCAAAAAAAGCTAATTACAATTGCCAAAAATGGTAGAATTCTTCTACCGTACTGCCATCTCAGAGTTCTGAGTGAACTCCACTTGCCACCTTTTTTAATACAAAATACACATCATCCTTAATGTGCTTGATGATAATCAGCAGCATGTAACATGAAGTTTATAAAAGATAAACAATATAAGAAAATGTAATGATGCTTAAATACCCCCATTTGCTGATCATTTTGAGCTACAGAACCTGAACCACATTGACTTTTTAAGAGGGTGCACAGGGAGAAAACAATTTCTGTCTAGTCCTCTCACAAGGAAGCACCACATGGACCTCACTGAGAGGAGCACCGTCTCTTAAAGAATGTTTGTAGCATGAAGGCTGTCACAGAGAAGTGACCTCATAAGGGAGGTGTGTCAGATTTTGAAGCATTTTCTGTACTGTTTTGTACTTTTTAATCATGTGTTTTCCTTTTGTTTTGTTTTCCATCAGATTCAACAGCAGAGTGACAGCATTTTCCTGCTGATTTGAACATTTTATCACCCAACCTTTTTATTTTTTAGCTGGCAATCTCCCATTCACTTCAGAAATTGAAGGTGCTTGTCACATCATGATGTGTCGATGTGTCACTTAATATGGTATGGTTACATGATCTTGGCAGCCACATTCAAACTGGAAGACTGCCAATAAAAAACCAAAAATAAATAAATAAATGAGAGAAGCAGATCTAGTAAACAGCATAAAAACCCATAGCTGGCTAGAGAATGTGATGCTTTGCAAAAAACCTGGGTTCAAATGAAAGAGCCATGATTCAGTTTTCTTTGTCCATGTTGTACCAAATCACATACTCAAGGGCAGGTTGTTGGTTGTGCAATTCAAATTTAAAAGAGTTATTTCAGGTGCCAAGCTGAGTAACAGAACTGACAAGGTAGTCTTCTCAGAAGTTCTATTTTTTGTACACTCCAGTCCAGGCAGGATTCAAATCAGAAAGCTTAATCTTTGGCTCAAAACTTGGTGTAGAAAAGAGAGGCATAGGTTTTGTCATAACAAGTTACATTTGAACAGAAAGGACACCATCATATTGGGGAGGTGTATGAGTATGATAGTTGGTGGTTGTTTGGGGTCAGGTAGTTTAGGGAGTGCCAGGTGTAGAACTCCACATAAAAGAACAGGGAAGAGTATAAATACAAATATACAAGATAATTTTGAATATTCTAGTACACTGTCAAAGTATGTAATACATTAAAAATTAGTTACTTTAATGCTAGGAGTATCAAAAAGAAAATAACTAAGTTGGTTTAATATGAAGCTTCCCATTATTATAATATAATGGGAGTAAAAGAAACCTGACTAAATAATAGAGATGGGGATAAGTATAAAATAAATAGGTACACATTATTTAGGAAAGACAGGAAAAAAAAAATATTAGGGGAGCCACCATCTACGTTCCTGGAGATCATACAGGCTTGTGCAGATTTGTGACAGTATACATGATGCATGCATACATTATATCATAATGTGAGGAGTATAAGTCAAAAGAGGTTATGTTTATACTATATAATCCATCCATCCATCCATTTTCTAACCCGCTGAATCCGAACCCAGGGTCATGGGGGTCTTCTGGAGCCAATCCCAGCCAACACAGGGCGCATATACTATATAATGCTCTAGTGAATTCACCTGAAGTACTGTGTACCGCTTTGGTCTCCATATTACAAAACAAAATATAGCACAGCTTGAGAAAGTCCAGAGTAGTGAAACTTGGCTGATTCCAAGACTAAGAGTTCTGAACTATAAGCAAAGACTGAAGGACTTGAACCTTCGCAGTATGAGCAAATAGAGATTAATAGGTGACATAATTAAAGAGTTTTACATTACGAAGGGAATTAGTACAGTGGATCCCAGCTTTTACTTTAACTTTGTCTTCAACAAAAACACAGGGATATGGTTGTAAACTTGTTTATGCAAATTTTTCACAAATGTCAGAAAGCTTCCTTCACACAAAGAACCACAGTCACAGGAAATTAATTAGTAGTAGTGTGGTACACAGTAAAACTTCAGATATATTAACTGAAAGAATTTTTAAGGATAAGATTGAGCAGCACATGGCAAGAACAGGAGTTTTACTGAACAGTTAGCATGGGTTCAGAAGAGGGAGGTCATGTTTAACCAACATTCTGGAATTCTACGAGAAAGTAACAAAAGGATATGATCAAAGTGGAGCATATAATATTATTTACATTGACTTTCAGAAAGCACTTGGTAAGGTTCCACACGAGAGGTTGGGTATCAAACTAAAAGAAGTGGGAGTTCAGGGTGTTGTGTGTAGATGGCTCAGTAACCTTATCAGCATTGGCTGATGTTACAGTGGTGTTTCATAGGGTCAGTGCTAGGGCCACTGCTGTTTATAATATATATAAATGATTTGGATAGGAATATAAATAACATGCTGGTTATAGGCTGCTGATGATACCAAGATAGGTGGATTAGTAGATAATCTAGAATCCTTTGATTTATTACAAAGGGATATGGACAGCATACATGCTTAGGCTGATTTGTGGCAGATGAAGTTTAATATAAGTAAATGTAAAGTATTACACAGCGGAAGTAAAAATGTTAGGTTTGAATACACAGGTCTGAAAATCAAAAAGTACACCCACCTTATGAGAAGGATTTAGGAGTTGAAGTGGACTTGACACTATCAAATACTAGACAGTGTTCAGAAGCCATTAAGAAGACAAACAGAATTTTAGGTAATATAGCATGATGTGTAGAGTAGAGTACAAGTCCACAGAGGTTGCGCTCAAGCTTTATAACTCTTTTGGAGTACTGTATGCATTTTTGGTCTACAGGTTATATAAATATCTTGGAGTGCAGCTGGATGATAAATTAGACTGGACTGCCAATACTGATGCGCTGTGCAAGAAAGGACAGAGCCGACTATACTTCCTTAGAAGGCTGGCGTCCTTCAACATCTGCAATAAGATGCTGCAGATATTCTATCAGACAGTTGTGGCAAGCGCCCTCTTCTACGCAGTGGTGTGCTGGGGAGGCAGCATTAAGAGGAAAGACGCCTCACGCCTGGACAAACTGGTGAGGAAGGCAGGCTCTATTGTAGGCATGGAGCTGGACAGTTTAACATCTGTGGCAGAGCGAAGGGCGCTCAGCAGGCTCCTATCAGTTATGGAGAATCCACTGCATCCACTAAATAGTATCATCTCCAGACAGAAGAGCAGCTTCAGCGACAGACTGCTGTCACTGTACTGCTCCACAGACAGATTGAGGAGATCGTTCCTCCCCCAAACTATGCAACTCTTCAATTCCACCCAATGGTAAACGTTGGGGGGGGGGGGGGGGTAAACGTTAACATTTAACATTATACAAAGTTATTGTCTGTTTTTCACCTGCATTATTATCTTTCTTTAATTTAATATTATTTATTGTATCAGTATGCTGCTGCTGGAGAATGTGAATTTCCCATTGAGATTAATAAAGTATCTATCTATCTATCTATCTATCTATCTATCTATCTATCTATCTATCTATCTATCTATCTATCTATCTATCTATCTATCTATCTATCTATCTATCTATCTAAAAGGGCATAGCAGCAGCAGTGCTAGAAAAAGTCCAAAGAAGAGCGACTAGGCTTATTCCAGGCCTACACGAGATGAATTATGAGGAAAGATTAAAAGAGCTGAGCCTTTGCAGTCTTAAAGAAGATTAAGAGAAAGTGTTGAAGTGTTTAAAATTATGAAGGGAATCAGTACAGTGGATCAAAACTGGGGCGGCACGGTGGCGCAGTGGGTAGCGCTGCTGCCTCACAGTTAGGAGACCTGGGTTCGCTTCCCGGGTCCTCCTTGTGTGGAGTTTGCATGTTCTCCCCGTGTCTGCGTGGGTTTCCTCTGGGCGCTCCGGTTTCCTCCCACAGTCCAAAGACATGCAGGTTAGGTGGATTGGCAATTCTAAATTGGCCCTAGTGTGTGCTTGGTGTGTGGGTGTGTTTGTGTGTGTCCTGCGGTGGGTTGGCACCCTGCCCGGGATTGGTTCCTGCCTTGTGCCCTGTGTTGGCTGGGATTGACTCCAGCAGACCCCCGTGACCCTATGTTCGGATTCAGCGGGTTGGAAAATGGATGGATGGATGGATCAAAACTGTTATTTTAAAATGAGTTCATCAAGAACACGAGCACACAGATGGAACTTGTTAAGGGTAAATTTCGCACAAACATTAGGATGTTCTTCTTTACACAGAGAACCACAGACACATGAAATAAGCTACCAAGTAGTGTGGCAGACAGTAAAACTTTAGGGACTTTCAAAACTCGACTTGATGTTATTTTAGAAGAATTAAATAGATAGGTCTGGAAAGCTTTGTTGGGCTGAATGGCCTGTTCTCATCTACATTGTTCTAATGTTATAATCTCAGCTTGATGTTATTGTGGAGAAATAGGATTTTTGGTAAATAAGGTTAGATAGCTTGTTAATATAAATTGCTTGTTCTCATTTATTCTAATGTTCTAATAAAATTCAAATGTGACTTCAGAAGAGGAAGAAGGATTTTTTTTGTACCAAAAACAAATATAAAATGAGATACTATATATTATATACTCCCATACTCAGTTAGTTAAAGTACAGTCATTATGAAGCTATTTCACACCTTATAGGAGAAACATCTCATCCTCATCTGAGGATGGAAAGGTTGAAGTTTTAGAGCAAGGATAAAAGTATGAGGAACAGGATTCAAAACTGGCCAACCTCCACTTTTTGAAGAATGTTTGATCACTTTTTAAGTTGAAAGAACTGTTGCATCAAATGGTGAGTTATGGCAAGTTCGGGACATTTTTGTTACTATCGCAAATTGGCCTAAACCTCCTGTTTCAGATGCTATTTAATCCTGGATTGTTTTCATCTGATACAATCAGATGTAATGGAAAATAAAGCAGGATATGAGAAGTGAGCACATTACAATTAAAGCTATTATGTGTGATCCAGACTTTGAAATGCTGACTGAATTTGTCAACTTTATTGCCTGGGATGGTTTTGTATAATACTGTTGATGTTTATTGTTAAACTAAGCAACAGAAATGATTCAATCTTTCATCAATAATGTAACAATAAGTAATTCTAAGCAAACTTATAACAGCATTCTCCTTTAGCGGACACAACAAGCTGGACCTGCTGTATTCAAATATTAAAAGCTTTAATGCCTTTAAATGTTGACTTAAAAGTGAGGATGAGGTTGGTTGAATGCACTGATATACTGTATATAAATAGAATTGATTTATGTCTCTATCTTTTGTCCATCTGTAAAAATTAAATTTTCCCTTGAACACAAAAAAAAAACATCTATCTATCTATCTATCTATCTATCTATCTATCTATCTATCTATCTATCTATCTATCTATCTATCTATCTATCTATCTATCTATCTATCTATCTATCTATCTATCTATCTATCTATCTATCTATCTATCTGCTTAGTGTTTACTACAACTGTTTAATACAACTGATAGTTTTTTTTTACCTATATGTATTGTCAGAAACTCGACACAGAGTCATGAAAAGGTTTGGGGCAGCCACCCGTATAATTGGTTTCCTGGCTGCAAAGTTGCGTAAATAAATATAGCACTGCTGTGCACAAAACCGAGTCCAAAACAGAACTGAGGGAATAGGGAAAAGGTGCAGGCTTTTAAAGGGGAAGACAGGAAGTGAGATCATATGGGTCGGGCTCATGAAAGTCTTCAGCCATTGGTTCGAGCCCGGACGTGATATCACAGGGCCCGGAGCCAGCAAGGTCTCCTTCCATAGGCTCGGTCCCGGAAGTGACGTCAAGAGAGCCAGGTGGAATCTCCCGTGCTTGGCCTACAGGAAAGGGAGAAAAAGAGTAAGTGCACTCTGTCACATCCCGGTATGCCTCGGAACTGTCCTTACTCAAGCCCTTTAGCTGCCTCCCATGCGCACGTGTGTGACTATATATATATATATATATATATATATATATATATATATATATATATAGATGATACATATTTTATAATATTTAGTAATTAAAACAAAAAAAAGTTTTCTTTTAATCATTGTCAAGCTTGGGAGACAGCTTAAGGGTGTGTTCCAATGCCTTCTCGCTTCCTCCTTCTGCAGAACAGAACACTGAAGGCCATTCCACTGTTGATGACACTTCCAATTTTCACCCTCCTTGACCTGTCCCTTCCTGCCTGGAACCCATATGACATTTGATATGCATTTCGGCCATATTGTTTTCAGTTCTATACAGGTGCTGGTCATAAAATTAGAATATCATGACAAAGTTGATTTATTTCAGTAATTCCATTCAAAAAGTGAAACTTGTGTATTAGATTCATTCATTACACACAGATTGATGTATTTCAAATGTTTATTTCTTTTAATGTTGATGATTATAACTGACAACTAATGAAAGTCCCAAATTCAGTATCTCGGAAAATTAGAATATTAATTAAGACCAATGCAAAAAAAGGATTTTTAGAAATGTTGGCCAACTGAAAGGTATAAACATGAAAAGTATGAGCATGTACAGCACTCAATATTTAGTTGGGGCTCCTTTGGCCTGGATTACTACAGCAATGCGGCGTGGCATGGAGTCGATCAGTCTGTGGCACTGCTCAGTTGTTATGAGAGCCCATGTTGCTCTGATAGTGGCCTTCAGCTCTTCTGAATTGCTGGGTCTGGTGTATTGCATCTACCTCTTCACAATACCCCATAGATTTTCTATGGGGTTAAGGTCAAGCGAGATTGCTGGCCAATCAAGAACAGGGATACCATGGTCCTTAAACCAGGTACTGGTAGCTTTGGCACTGTGTGCAGGTGCCAGGTCCTGTTGGAAAATGAAATCTGCATCTCCATAAAGTTCGTCAGGAGCAAGAAGCATGAAGTGCTCTAAAACTTCCTGGTAGACGGCTGCGTTGACCTTGGACCTCAGAAAACACAATGGACCAACACCAGCAGATGACATGGCACCCCAAACCATCACTGACTGTGGAAACTTTACACTGGACCTCAAGCAACATGGATTCTGTGCCTCTCCTCTCTTCCTCCAGACTCTGGAACCTTGATTTCCAAAGGAAATGCAAAATTTACTTTCATCAGAGAACATAACTTTGGACCACTCAGCAGCAGTCCAGAGGCGAGAGTGGCTTGACACAAGGAATGCGACAGCTGAAACCCATATCTTGCATATGTCTGTGCGTGGTGGTTCTTGAAGCACTGACTCCAGCTGCAGTCCACTCTTTGTGAATCTACCCCACATTTTTGAATGGGTTTTGTTTCACAATCCTCTCCAGGGTGCGGTTATCCCTATTGTTTGTACACTTTTTTCTACCACATCTTGTCCTTCCCTTCGCCTCTCTATTAATGTGCTTGGACACAGAGCTGTGTGAACAGCCAGCCTCTTTAGCAATGACCTTTTGTGTCTTGTCCTCCTTGTGCAAGGTGTCAATGGTCGTATTTTGGACAACTGTCAAGTCAGCAGTCTTCTTCATGATTGTGTAGCCTACAGAACTGGACTGAGAGACCATTTAAAGGCTTTTGCAGGTGTTTTGAGTTAATTAGCTGATTAGAGTGTGGCACCAGCTGTCTTCAATATTGAACCTTTTCACAATATTCTAATTTTCCGAGGTACTGAATTTGGGACTTTCATTAGTTGTCAGTTATAATCGTCAAAATTAAAATAAATAAACATTTGAAATACATCAGTCTGTGTGTAATGAATGAATCTAATATACAAGTTTCACTTTTTGAATGGAATTACTGAAATAAATCAACTTTGTCATGATATTCTAATTTTATGACCAGCACCTGTATTGAACTCCCATTTGAAAAGAAGTAACTCATATATTTGTAAAAATCATTTTGTTTTCATTTGTTTTTATTATACATGGTAATTAACATGCCTCGAACCTTTTCAGGTGTTTATTTCCTTTCTAACACCATTCATTGCTGTGTAAATCTATGAATAAACATTGTGTTCATATTTTAAATCCATTGTGTATGGAATGAATAAATGATGTTCTTCTGAAGTATAATATAATATAATAATGTCTTTCCGATGAACATACTAACAAGAAAGGTCATCTGTCCCCAAAATCAAGGTATGGTTATGTTTTAACGAGCATCAATGTAGGTTGCTGGATATCCAGTGGTCAGTCAAAATAGGAACTCCATCTCCATATCATCTTCTTACCTTTTTTCACTTGGTCAGATTGTTGGCCACTGATTGTCACTGTAGCTCTGTATAATCCCTTTACCACTTTGTATTTCATATTGTTTCTTGTGAGGGTGCTATTACTTTATCTATACATTTTTTAAAAAAAAACACTCACCTGTTGCACAGCTGCACTCAGGTCCTAATTGGAATCCAGAGGTGGTTTGTCGTGTGGTTGGTGCGGCAGTATATATTTTTAAATTATCATTATTCTATAAATTACACAAAAATATTATGTGCTAAATTAAAAAGTGAAGTGGCTGTAGCTTTGAATGCAAAAGCTTTTAAAGTAAAACAAGTTGTGCTCCAGCAATGTTCTTGGGGCATTGCTGCATGAATTATTTTAGTTTTGGCAATAGGTAAAATTAATTCCTCATGCAAGAGGTGACCTTTCTTACACTCAACCTCAGAAATTCTCTGGTTTAACACCCTAGGATTTATTTATTCAGATGTATCTGGGCATTCCAATACCTTCACAGGTTTATAGCAATCACTATCAGACTCCCAGATTAAGGAATGGAGTTGTTAAAGGTGTACTGAAAATCACTTAACATTAAAGTTACAATTTCTTTCATTGGCAAATAGACGTTATATTGATAATCTGCAATCATCTAGTGCTCAAATTGTCTGATTTATTTTTTTAAATGTAATTGTGGTATAATGAATTTCAAACTTACATGAACAATACAATGAAAGTGAACCAGAGAAGCAGTAGAGCCCATATGATATAAGCAACAAAGACCCAGACTTATAATACTGTGTTTTTACTGTATGTGAGACATTCCCAAAACTTGCTTTCTGCCATCGTTACTAGATAAAAATGCCAATAAACCTAACAGGCTCAGGGCAATATCTAATACTAAACAATTTCTTCATAGGAGTGCAGCATCAGTCCAGTGTCAAGACACTTTTCCAGTAAGTAGCATTTTTAAACCAGTTCTTATGAAATTATCATGCTAGTCTTAGCCTCTCTTGACTGTTTTTTCACTTCAGTGTTAGGAAGCCTTATGTGCAACAGCTTAATATTTTACATGCTCAATCCAACAGTTTCAAGGTTTTGTTGACACCAATGCAGACCAAAGACATTCCTGGAAAGTATACAACTGTTTGAGTTGGGGAATAGGTGGGTCAAATTCACAAAATTCTTGACTTGGCTTTGTTCATGCCTGCCTTCAATTTACCTTTTAATTTCTTTGACAGTCTGCATGTGTGAAAGGAGTTTAAAATTCCTCAGTAATAGATCAAATAATTATGTCATACATCACATATCTGAGATGTTTGTTCTAAGGTTGAAGATATTATGATTCGTTTGTGTTCTTTTGAATGGTTCATCTTGTAAATTTGTGAGTTGTGGTGAAATGATAAACAGTTACTGATTTGTTTATGGCCCTCGTTTATTTATTTATCAGATTAAAAATTTAAAATAGCATAGCTTTAGATGAGGTGTAGGTTCTGATTTCAGTTGGGATGCATTCTTTGTGAGCTCTGCATTTTTCTAGTGCAGCAAGATTCAAAGTTTTGTATATCTAGGACACTGTCAATCCACCTTAATGAAAGGATAAGTCTCTGTGTGTCTGTCTGTCATTTCAAAAGATGGCATATCACAACCATTTTTAATAATCAAATGCATTGCCGGTGGCACAGTGGTAGTGCTGCTGCCTCGCAGTAAGGAGACCCGGGTTCGTTTCCCTGGTCCTCCCTGCGTGGAGTTTGCATGTTCTCCCCGTGTCTGCGTGGGTTTCCTCCGGGTGCTCCGGTTTCCTCCTACAGTCCAAAGACATGCATGTTAGCTGCATTGGTGATCCTAAATTGTCCCTAGTGTGTGCTGTGTGTGTGTGTGCCCTACAGTGGGCTTGTGCCCTGCCTGGGATATGTTCCTGCCTTGCGCCCTGTGTTGGCTGGGATTGGCTCCAGCAGACCCCCATGACCCTGTGTTAGGATATAGCGGGTTGGACAATGACTGACTGACTGACTGACTTTTGTGTCAGATGTGACTGTGACTGATTTGTCACAAACATTAACTCTCCTTTAATGAGTCCCTTACCAAATTGCATATGTGCACTGCAAATGTTAATGCTGAGGTCTACTTGATTACGTAGATTGGACTGGTAGCACAGCTGGCATAACGTTAACATAAATATTCTCAATTCCCAAATAATTAGGTTTACAAGGGTGAAGATCCTATTCTGACAAGGCACAAGACAGGAACCTGACCTAAAACGAGTGCCAGTTCATTTCAAGGCCCAATCACATAAACATCCACACTCACACACACTCATGCAGTGCTAATCTGAAATCATCTGTCAGTTTAAGAGGCATATTTTAAGAAAAGTTGGAAGCAAACCAGGGAACCCAAAGGAAACCCATGTAGACATGGGCAGAATATGCAGAGTTTCACAAGGAAAATAACCGGACTACAAATCTGGATGAAGAAAGTAAACTAATACCTCTAATATTCATCTTTCTGGAACTTAGAAGGTAAGATTAACTTTAGACAAATCATTCTAAACACTGTGCTCTTCAAAATTTTCTAACAATTAAATGAGTGGATCTAGTGATTTAATTAACTTAAACCAATGTCTACCCAGCAGGCCTTAAAATACAAACATCCATAACAGTGGACAGAAAAAAAAAGACAATGGCAGTATCAACAGTGCTGTGACTTATTTCACTGCTTACCCCAAAAAAAAACTAAACAACACATTTGATTTGTACTCTAACAAATGGAGTCATCATAATTCAAGCCAACTTTATTAATAAACATTCTGGCAATGCCTTTGTATAACCCCAGTGAGAGATCACTGTGAACAATCATTACCTTATATTTGATGCTAATTAGTTTAACTTACTTTAAGCAGGAAATTCAAATTTTGATCAGCAAGAAGCTGTTTTTTACCCAGGAAAATTAATTTATTTTCTAACCCAAGGCTACTGGAATATATTAATAACTGTGATATTATTCTTTAAAGTTTATTAACATTTTTGAGGTTTATTTTATAATAAAGTATAAAAATTAATTATTTTTTATAATGTTTGATGGCAATGAATTGCATTCCCTAATAATAAATTAATTTAATTTCTTGAAGTGAAAAAACAAGCTATTTTTAATAAAACCACCTTTTACTAATCATATTGTATGCATGATGGAAAATGTAGCTTGCATTCTACATGGCAACTTTCACTTACAAAATTAATTTGAGAAGTTAATAATATGCTTTCTCTTTAGATCTGTAAATTACCCCTATGTCTGGGACTCCTTTTTTCCAGAAACATCTCAGAAATATCCAGGTATGGTTAAGTCTAAATTGCTAAGCAGGAACAAGTTTGGGTCTGAATTTGACTGTTTCCTGCATTGAACTACCTCCTCATTCAGGTTTAGTTCCTGCCCGCACTGACACCAGGGCCGTCTTAATACATGAGCACAATGGGCATAAGTCGGGGTCCCCAGGAGTATAATGGTCCACGATGTTTCTGATGCCTATGCATGTTGCTGTTTTGCAATCAAAACAGATGCCCCAGCTCACTGTTTGCCTGGGGGCCTATGAGGCTGTTAAGGCGTCTCTGGACACTTCAGGAATAAACTTGACACCTGGGATTCACAAAATTAATGAATACATGGCAAATGTGTGCAGTATTTGAGACTTTCATTTAGGGACCATTATTTAAATTTTTTACTTCAGCCTGCTCTTTTGTATGAATAATGACATCCAATTATGTTATATTCTGTTGGTTATTTATTAACATTACTGTATAGTACACCTTCTATAGCACAGTGACATCCTAAACAGTGCTTCCCAAACTCGGTCCTGTGGCCCCCCTGTGGCTGCAGGTTTTTGTTCCAACCAGCTTCTGTTTTTAATTGGACTCCTGGGCTAATTAAGTGATGTGTTATTTCCCAGGTTCTGTGTTTTGGGAACAATATAGAAATTAGAAAACTAAGTTTGGTAAAAAAAAAAATATAATGTACCAAGCAGTTATATGGGAATAATGTATTTTTTTTCTTTTTAACAATATTTTCATTCTACTTTTCCAATTGTTCTAATTTTTAATTAATCCATTATTTACTAATTAGTGGGTCTGATACTAAAGTAGTTGCAGCCTTTGATTATTCAGTGTTGTTTTCCTGGGTGTCTGCTCTGCTTGTTTTTAATTGTCATTAATAAGATACAACGAAGGGGGAAAACCGCACATAGAAAGGGCAAAATATAATGAAATCAACAAAAGAGATTTTCAGCATTTAAATTTATTGCAAAAGCAGAAATATTTCTAAATGTCTTGTTAATGTAAAAATCATGCTGCTGTACTTTTCTGAATGTAGAATAAGAGAAAAAAAAACATACCAGCTAATTGAATGAGATCAGTGTTATCAGGTATGCGAAATCCTTGGCACAGTGGGTAGCGCTGCTGCCTCGCAGTTAGTAGACCCGGGTTCGCTTCCCGGGTCCCTCCCTGCGTGGAGTTTGCATGTTCTCCCCGTGTTTCAACCCAGCTACAGAGGATGCACAAACCAGTGTGTTTCTTTGTGCCGGTCCCAAGCCCAGATAAATGGGGAGGGTTACGTCAGGAAGGGCATCCGGTGTAAAATTTTGCCAAATCAATATGCAGACAACAATACAAATTTCCATACCGGATCGGTCGAGCCCCAGGTTAACAATGACCGCCACCAGTACTGTTAGTCAACAAGGTGCTGGCGGAAATTGGGCTACTGTTGGCCGAAGAAGAAGAAGGAGAAGAAAAGGGGGGAGACGTGTCCGGAGGCAGGAGGAGAGGAGGAAAGTAAAGAGAGTGGAACTGAGGGTAGGAACTTTGAATGTGGGCAGTATGACTGGTAAGGGGAGAGAGTTAGCCGATATGATGGAGAGAAGGAAGGTTGATATATTGTGTGTGCAAGAGACTAAATGGAAGGGGAGTAAGGCCAAGTGGATCGGAGGTGGATTCAAATTGTTCTATCATGGTGTGGATGGGAGGAAAAATGGAATAGCGGTTATTCTGAAGGAACAGTATGTCAAGAGTGTTTTGGAGCTGAAAAGAATGTCAGACAGAGTAATGATTATGAAGCTGGAAATTGGAGGTGTGATGATGAATTATTGTTAGTGCATATGCCTCACAAGTTGGGTGTACAATGGGTGAGAAAGAAGATTTTTGGAGTGCATTGGATGAAGTGATGAACAGTGTACCCAAGGGACAGAAAGTGGTGATTGGAGCGGATTTCAATGGACATGTTGGTGAAGGGAACAGAGGAGACCAGGAGGTGATGGGTAGGTATGGTGTCAAGGAGAGGAATGAAGAAGGTCAGAGGATAGTGGATTTTGCCAAAAGGATGGACATGGCTGTGGTGAATATGTATTTTAAGAAGAGGGAGGAACAAAGGGTTACGTACAAGAGTGGAGGAAGATGCACATAGGTAGATTACATCCTATGCAGAAGAGTCAATCTGAAGGAGATTGAAGACTGCAAAGTGGTGGCAGAGGAAAGTTTAGTTAAGCAGCATAGGATGGTTGTCTGTACGATGACGTTGGAGATCAAGAAAAGAAAGAGAGTGAGGGCAGAGCCAAGGATCAAATGGTGGAAGTTGAAAAAGGAAGACTGCAAGGTTGAGTTTAGGGAGGAGGTGAGACAGGCACTGGGTGGCAGTGAAGAGTTACCAGACAGCTGGGAAACTACAGCAGATGTAGTAAGGGTGACAGCAAGAAGGGTGCTTGGCGTGACATCTGGAAAGGGGAAGGAGGAAAAGGAAACCTGGTGGTGGAATGAGGAAATACAGAGGAAGAGGACGGCAAAGAAGAAGTGGGATAGTCAGAGAGATGCAGAAAGTAGACAAGAGTACAAAGAGATAAGGCGCAAGGTGAAGAGAGAGGTGGTGAAGGCTAAAGAAAAGGCATATGATGAGTTGTATGAGAGGTTGGACACTAAGGAGGGAGAAGAGGACCTGTACTGATTGACTAGATAGAGGGACCAAGCTGAGAAAGATGTGCAGCAGGTTAGGGTGACAAAGGATAAAGATGGAAACATACTCACAAGCGAGGAGAGTGTGTTGAGCAGATGGAAAGAGTACTTTGAAAGGCTGATGAATGAAGAGAACGAGAGAGAGAAGAGGTTGGATGATGTGGAGATATTGAATCAGGAAGTGCAACGGATTAGCAACGAGGAAGTAAGGACAGCTATGAAGCGGATGAAAAATGGAAAGGCCGTTGGTCCAGATGACATACCTATGGAAGCATGGAGGTGTTTAGGAGAGATGGCAGTGGAGTTTTTAACCAGATTGTTTAATGGAATCTTGGAAAGTGAGAGGATGCCTGAGGAGTGGAGAAGAAGTGTACTGGTGCCGATATATAAGAATAAGGGGGTTGTACAGGACTGCAGTAACTACAGGGGAATAAAATTGATGATCCATAGCATGAAGTTATGGGAAAGAGTATTGGAAGCTAGGTTAAGAAGTGAGGTGATGATTAGTGAGCAGCAGTATGGTTTTGTGCCAAGAAAGAGCACCATAGATGCAATGTTTGCTCTGAGGATGTTGATGGAGAAGTTTAGAGAAGGCCAGAAGGAGTTGCATTGCGTCTTTTTGGACCTGGAGAAAGCATATGACAGGGTGCCTTGAGAGGAGCTATGGTATTGTATGAGGAAGTCGGTAGTGGCTGAGAAGTACGTAAGAGTTGTATGTACGAGGGAAGTGTGACAGTGGTGAGATCTGTGGTAGGAGTGACAGATGCATTCAACGTGGAGGTGGGATTACATCAGGGATCAGCTCTGAGCCCTTTCTTATTTGCAGTGGTGATGGACAGGTTAACAGACGAGATTAGACAGGAGTCCCCGTGGACTATGATGTTTGTTGATAAAATTGTGATCTGTAGCGATAGTAGGGAGCAGGTTGAGGAGACCCTGGAGAGGTGGAGATATGCTCTTGAGAGAAGAGGAATGAAGGTCAGTAGCAACAAGACAGAATACATGTGTGTAAATGAGAGGGAAGTCAGTGGAATGGTGAGGATGCAGGGAATACAGTTGGCGAAGGTGGATGAGTTTAAATAGTTGGGATCAACAGTACAGAGTAATGGGGATTGTGGAAGAGAGGTGAAGAAGAGAGTGCAGGCAGGGTGGAATGGGTGGAGAAGAGTGTCAGGAGTAATTTGTGACAAACGGGTATCAGCAAGAGTGAAAGGGAAGGTCTACAGGACGCTAGTGAGACCAGCTACGTTATATGGCTTGGAGACGGTGGCACTGACCAGACAGCAGGAGACAGAGCAGGAGGTGGCAGAGTTAAAGATGCTAAGATTTGCACTGGGTGTGACGAGGATGGATAGGATTAGAAATGAGTACATAAGAGGGTCAGCTCAAGTTGGACGGTTGGGAGACAAAGTCAGAGAAGCGAGATTGCGTTGGTTTGGACATGTGCAGAGGAGAGATGCTGGGTATATTGGGAGAAGGATGCTAAGGATAGAGCTGCCTGGGAAGAGGAAGGCCTAAGCGAAGGCTTATGAATGTGTTGAGAGAGTACATGCAGGTGATGGGTGTAACAGAACAAGATGCAGAGAACAGAAAGATATGGAAGAAGATGATCCGCTGTGGCAACCCCTTACGGCAACAGCCTAAAGAAGAAGAGTGTTATCAGGTGTTGCCACTGATTAAGAATCTGGTTGGAACAAAAACCTGCAGCCACAGTGGGTCCCCAGTACCGAGTTTAAGAAGCACTGTCCTAGAGGAAGTGCCTTCTAGTATATCATGACATTTTGTTGGGTTCAGATCATATTTTAACCTTCACATTAAACTACCTACTAAATAAGGAGAAAACAGAAATTTTAGTGATTGGCAACAATGGATATAATGTGGTTATTAGAAATAAACTTGATGTATTAGGATTAAAAGTCAAGACGGAGGTAAAGAATTTAGGGGTAACTATTAACTCTGACCTGAATTTTAAATCGCATATTAATCAGATTACTAGGACAGCATTTTTTCACTTAAGAAATATAGCAAAAGTTAGACCTCTTATACTGTAACATTGCAAGATGCTGAGAAATTAGTTCACACTTTTGTTTTCAGTCAGCTAGATTACTGTAACTCACTCCTCTCAGGGCTACCCTAAAAAGACATCAATCGATTGCAACTCGTGCAGAATCTTAACTAGGAAAAGAAAATCTGAGCACATCTCTCCAGTTTTGATGTCATTACATTGGTTACCTTAAAAATACTGCTTATGGTTTATAATTTTATAATTTTATAATTATTTTTTTGTATCAGTAAGGTGCTGCTGGAGTATGTGAATTTCCCCTTGGGATTAATAAAGTATCTATCTATCTATCTATCTATCTATCTATCTATCTATCTATCTATCTATCTATCTATCTATCTATCTATCTATCTATCTATCTATCTATCTATCTATCTATCTATCTATCTATCTATCTATAATGCCTTAAATAATCTCGCTTCATCCTATATTTCAGAATGTCTTTCACCTTACACTCCAAATCGCAACCTTAGATCTTCAAATGTGTGTCTACTTATTATTCCAAGAGCTAAACTTAAAAGAAGTGGTGAGACAGCCTTCTGCTGTTATGCATCTAAAATCTGGAATAGCTTGCCAATAGGAATTTGCCAGGCTAATAAAGGTGGAGCACTTTAAAAAACTACTAAAAACTCATTAGTTTAACATGGCTTTCTCATAGCTTCATTTTTGTTTAATCCTGATTACTCTGTATATGCATTTAATTATCATTATCATTCCTGGTGGCTCCGTAATCTGTACTAACCCCTACTTTCTCTTCTGTTCTTTTTCTGTGGTGGAGATCTGTGCCACGACCACCCGATCAAAGCACCGTGGTGTCCCTACATTGATGGATTAAAGGCCAGAAGTCCACATGACCGTCATCATCATGTGAACCCTGAATACAATGAGGACTGATTGAGGTAATTTATGTTAGGTAGAATGCCTAGAGGGTGCTGGGTGGTCTCGTGGCCTCTGAACCCCTGCAAATTAAAGTTTTTTTTTTTTTCCATCCGTCTGGAGTTTTTTTTTGTTTTTTCTGTCCTCCCTGGCCATTGGACCTTTCTTTTAATCTATGTTAATTAATGTTCCATAATTCTATTTTCTTATTTATTTTGTCTTTTTTCTCTTTCTTCGTCATGCAAAGCACTTTGAGCTACATGTTAAATGTTGTTGTTGTACCTCAACAACTTTTTTTTTTTTTAGTTTCGTCAATAAATCCCTTCAACATCTATATATATAATTCACTAAGCCGCCGACAAGTAGCCACCCATGGAAAGCACGCACCGCCGACAAGTAGCCACCCATGGAAAGCACGCAAGACAGCCACGCCCACCAACTCTAAGACCATTGGATACGACGACAACTTGCAGAGCCACGCCCACCAACTCGGACGCCGCAACTCACAACACCGGGCGTCATTCACATTCGTCTCTGCTAGATGCCACATACACCTCTGAGCCACGTTGACTTTTCATTAGTCAACCTCAGTGGAACCTCAGTTCACACAGAGGCAGTGCGAGAGAGAGCCGCGCACACACACAGGCAGCGCCAGAGAGAGACAGAGGCACACACACAGGCAACGCGAGAGAGAGCCGCGCGCACACACAGGCAGCACCAGAGAGAGACAGAGGCACACACACAGGCAGCGCGAGAGAGAGCCGCGCGCACACACGCAGGCAGTGCCAGAGAGAGACAGAGGCACACACACAGGCAGCGCGTGAGAGACAGCCACGCACACACACAGGCAGCACCAGAGAGAGACAGACGCACACACACACAGGCAGCCCGAGAGAGACAGCCGCGCACACACACAGGCAGCGCCAGAGAGAGACAGAGGCACACACACAGGCAGCCCAAGAGAAAGACCCGCACACACACACGCAGCGCAAGAGAGAGACAGACGCACACACACACACAGGCAGCGCGAGAGAGAGGGGGCTGGACTCATAAGGTAGGAAGGCAGTTAAAGAATGCACTGGGCTTGATTTTGTTTACAGCGATCGGTTCGTAGTGTGCATTGTTGCAATGTTACTTTTCTTGGTGGTTTATTAAATTACGGATTTTTTCAAATGTTCATTTTTTTCCCTGTGCTTAAAACTCTTTAAAAAAAAGTGTTTTTAGCCAGCGGTTGGTAGCGCTATAGCGCAAACTATTGCAGTGTTAGTCTTCTCTGTTGTTCAAGGTTTTCTCAGTGTTATTCAATGTTTTTACATTTAGTTTACTATTACACTGTGCATTCTATGGTTTAGTTAACTATATGTGTGCTTAAAAACTTAAACTATATATTTGCATACAGTTCGTACAGTCTGGAACTGATTAATTGTATTTACATACAATCCTATCAAAGAAATTGCTTCGGTTCACAACCAAATCGGTTTACGACCAGAGTTTTGGAACGAATTATGGTCGTGAACCAAGGTTCTACTGTATTCTTTTCGGTTATGATGCACGACCGCGTCCACCATCGCATCACCGTCTCTGTGAGTTTCTCTTGCGAGCGGGCACATGCCCAGGTGGTATGTATGCTTCGAGAACGAGGGTGGACGTGGCAGGACTATCTAAGAAGAGGCATGTTTGTCACGTATGTGAATCGCTGTATGCAGCGTGTAAAACAGTTTGTTTGTCGCGGATGTGAATCGCTGTATGCAGCCTGTAGAACAGTTTCCGAGGGGTATCCCATGGTCTTAGAGTTGGTGGGCGGGTCTCTGTCAGTTGCTCTTGCGACTGGGCACATGACCAGGCAGTGTGTATGCTTCGAGTGCGAGGGTGGATGCGACAGGACCATCTAAGAAAAATCATGTCGCAGATGTGAATCGCTGTATGCAGCGTGTAAAACAGTTTGCGAGTGGTATTCCTTGGTCTTAGCAGTGTCTATGCTTCGATGTGAATCGCTGTATGCAGCGTGTAAAACGCTGTATTGTATGTTGCCCTCTCCAGAGTTACATCTTTTCATTCACCTGCAATCGTATCCTCAAAACCAACCCCATTTGGACAACTGTGTCTTTCAGGAAGTGTTCACCCATCAATACATAATTATGCGGCATATGCTACACCGCGGGTTGGCTAGTATTTTAATATTTTCTATTTAACAAATACATATGGTTTACTTTCAGTTAGGGTTTAGTGTTATGCTTTCACTTCTCATCCAAGTGAACCTGTGTGTAAATGTCATTAGTAAAGATTTTATTATATTTTTAAATATAACTTGGCTTAATTTTATAATATGGAAACATATGGAAAACTTTCATTCAAATGCTGATGGGACACATCTATATTTATTACTTAACCTGAAAGATGCTTTTTCATCTGTTTCATCAATGAACTGTTTTTGTGAGATGAAACATTTGATAACTGAAAATTGAAAACCAAAATTTAAGTGTTTTACCTTTGACATCGATGTAACTTTTAGTTCTCACATTTACAAAATTTTTAAACCTCCACCTTAGAATATTGAAAAATTAGGTTAGGTTTTAACTTGGAAGATTGTGAAACACTGAAGCAAAATTGCCTTTCTGGTAAAGTTTTTTAAAGACTGTAATAACTGACATGTTTTCGGTGTGTATTTTAGTTTATTGAAGGATTTTTTTACCATTTAGATTTGTTTTTTGTGGTTTTCTACTCATTTCGAATTATCTATAATAATAAAAGGCAAAGCCCTCACTGACTGACTGACTGACTGACTCACTGACTGACTGACTCACTCATCACTAATTCTCCAACTTCCCGTGTAGGTGGAAGGCTGAAATTTGGCAGGCTCATTCCTTACAGCTTACTTACAAAAGTTAGGCAGGTTTCATTTCGAAATTCAAAGCGTAATGGTCATAACTGGAACATATTTTTTGTCCATACACTGTAATGGAGGAGGCGGAGTCACGTATCGCGTCATCACGCCTCCTACGTAATCACGTGAACTAAAAACAAGGAAGAGATTTACAGCACGAGTCGCACGCGGGAACGAAGGTAAATGACGTTAATTTTTGACTGTCTTTTAATACTGTGTAAGCATACATATTAACACATGTGCAATTAAACGTGTGCATTTACGGGGTGATTTCTCAGGCTTAAAAGCTCACCTTTTATCAAACGCGGGAACAAAGGTAACTGACGTTGTTCACTGTCTTTTAATACTGTGTAACCATACATATTAACACATGTCCAATTAAACGTATGCATTTACGGGGTGATTTCTCAGGCTTAAAAGCTCGCCTTTTACTAAAAAGGTAAATGCAAAACTATTTTCAATCAGTTTATTGAAACGCTCCCGTTAAGGATTGCAATAACATATTCGCGAGATAAAAGAACGAAGTAGGGGGAAATGGAGAAACAGCCGCAAACAGCGAAGAGCAAAAAATTAATTAAACAATTGAGAATGGAGCGAGTTAAGCATACAAGCATGTTCATAAGGGAAACAAACCACGGTGTAAAACGTAAGTTTAAATAAAGTTTATAGAAACGCTCCCGCTGCGGATTGCAATAACATATTCGCGAGATAAAAGTTTAATGAGAAGACACGAGGTATAAACGAACCACACGCCGTGGCGCAACGTTAGGGGCAACAGTTTCAACCATTCTATGATCTGCTTCTCGCAACTGAAAGACGGCACATGGCGGATGTTAGCCGACTTGCTGACCGCAATGTTAGGGGCTTCAAGTATGGCGCTGACGCCACATCTCAGTGCCAACACTTTGCAGACTGTACTTAAAAGACATGCCCTCCTCACTGGACAGTTAAAAACACCAATCAAACTAACAATGACATCAAGTATTACCCAATCAAAAGTAGGAAAGGAGGCATCTTCATAAAATGCGTGTGGGATGATTTGCATGAGACGCTGCTTTAAAAAAAAAATGATTAAAAAAATACGGGATAAATCCCGTCCAGTATTGATTCAAAACGGGACGCGCAATTTCATTCTCAAACGCGGCACGATTCCGTATTTTAAAGGACGGGTGGCAACCCTACAGTGCCAGGTAACCACCCATACAATCAGATTGTGATTCAGACTAGGAATGCAATGAATGTAATTACCCCGATCTACATACAAGGCGAAAGTCTTGCAACATTCAAAGATGATGGTTTGGGATAATTAGTACTTATTAAGTACACCATGGAACATAAAAGAGCTTATGAAGCCTTGAACCGAAAAAAGCAACATCTCAGAGATCGTAAAAAAAAAAAAGGAGGTAATGTCGTTTTACTCGCTGTAGATTTTAGTGAAACATTACCAGTTATTCCACGAGGGAGACCAGCAGATGAACTCAACACTTCTTTAAAATCCATGCTTCTCCCACGGTCGGTTATATGTCGCGTGTTCTCGGGTAGGTACACCAAAAAATGTATACATTTAAGCATGTAATGGGCAAAGAAAAAATGAGGTATACCCGAAGGCACTGCAGTAGTACTCAATGTAACTTTACTTCTTAAATGTTAATGTTTTACTGTTTAATAATTTATACGCTTCTTATATATTGTTCAAATTCTTTTATCAAAATACCAGTGACAGCGCAATGCACGATAACATGGAGTGAATACACCATACGCATCTGCCCACGGCCGCCCTGGTGTGCGCAGATAGGAGTTGTTTCAAAAATAAAATAAACATAAAAAGAGTAATACAATCATCACCCATAAAGCGGATAGCAGACGTGACGTATTATATGTGTACCAGATTTCAAGTCAATAGGTGAAACAGTTTGCAAGCTACAGGTGATTTAAAATCCTGGACAGACCAACGAAAAGCCACGGTAGCAAATTATACAAGAAGATTTTACTGTTTAATTATTTATATTTATATGAAATGTGCTTCTTATATATTACTTCATATTCTCATATGATAATGATGTTAATGTTGTTTATATTGATTTCTATGTTATTGTAAGTGCATCTATGTGTGTATATGTATGTATGTATGTATGTATGTGTATATATATATATATATATATATATATAAAAAATATATATATAAAAAATATATGTGTATATGTATATATAATATATCTGTATATGTGTGTATATGTGTATATGTATATATATATGACAGCAACACTCATAACAATGACAACACAATTACATTGACAATCATGTTACGTTATTTTTAAAATGTTTCCTTTCCTTTTTCATAACCTCTTTAACACACTACTTCTCCGCTGCGAAGCGCGGGTATTTTGCTAGTGCTTAATAAAATAAATTTTGTGTTGAATTTTTATTTACTAAGTGTGATTTGTCACTATGATTACATCATGGGATGTGACAATATAAATATGACAGCAGTTCCTTTATTCTTCATTTTTCTCAATGGATACACTTTGCTTTGTACACATCTCTATTAGTCATAGTTAGCTTTATTTCTAATTGGCCCTGACATTAGGTTTTACTTTTTGCTTTTTTTCATTGACATTATACATTGCTTCTGGTTGCCTGACAATTTGATCTCCCAGTTCTGAACTTTTGCTTGTTCCACACTGCAATATTTATGGTGGGGTTTCATTTTCCAATCATTGTTGCATTCACAGTAATCTCTGAAGGCAATCCGCCTTATAACACCATCATACTAAATGAAGATACAACAAGAAAAATCATAATAAAATCTAAGAGCAACAAAGCATATAATGACAGTACTTAACTCACAATACTATCTTCTGATCCTTTTAAACAGTATACAGTGATCCCTCGCTATATCGCGCTTCGCCTTTCGCGGATTTTATATGTAAGCATATTTAAATATATATCGCGGATTTTTCGCTGCTTCGCGGGTTTCTGCGGACAATGGGTCTTTTAATTTCTGGTACATGCTTCCTCAGTTGGTTTGCCCAGTTGATTTCATACAAGGGACGCTATTGGCAGATGGCTGAGAAGCTACCCAACTTACTTTCTCTCTCTCTCTCTCTCTCTTGCGCTGACGTAGGGGGGGTGTGAGCAGGGGGGCTGTGTGCAGCTGCTTCCTGAAGGACATGCTGCACGGTGCTTCGCATACTTAAAAGCTCAAAGGGCACGTATTGATTTTTGACTTTGTTTTTCTGTGGCTGTCTCTCTCTCTCTTTGTCTGCTCCTGACAGAGGGGGTGTGAGCTGCCGCCTTCAACAGCTTTGTACTGGCGGTGCTTCGCATACTTAAAAGCCAAAAAGCCCTATTGATTTTTTTTTTGACTGCTTGCTTTGCACTCCTTTGAAAAGGAAGATATGTTTGCATTCTTTTAATTGTGAGACAGAACTGTCATCTCTGTCTTGTCATGGAGCACAGTTTAAACTTTTGAAAAAGAGACAAATGTTTGTTTGCAGTGTTTGAATAACGTTCCTGTCTCTCTACAACCTCCTGTGTTTCTGCGCAAATCTTTGACCCAAGCATGACATTCTAAAAATAACCATATAAACATATGGTTTCTACTTCGTGGATTTTCCTATTTCGCGGGTGGCTCTGGAACGCAACCCCCGCGATGGAGGAGGGATTACTGTATACTGTATATCAAAACGTTTTAATACCTGTACTCCAGGTAGTGCAATATGATCTCAACATACCTGCATGATATTCTAGTGATTAATAAAACAAGTATGCGGGTAGCACCTTTTAACTATTGGGCACACAAATTTTAAAATTATCTATCCAAAAATATTAGAGAGGCCCTGCCAAGTCTCAACACTCTTTTTTTTAACATAGCATTCTCCAGTTACAGCAGCTGCTAAGGCCAATCATATTGGTTTTGAAAAATTATAGCAATTGTTTTACCTTCTATTCTGTGACCCTTTGTGTATTTGGCGTAAAACAATTATTGCTAATAATGAACCCATTTTGAGATCTTTATCACATTCTTCTCTAATTATCATCATTTGCTGGCACTACAGTATTGCACAATATGGCTGAATTTAAAAGAACATATACATCTTTAACAATAAGTGTGTGACGATACTCCATATAGTGCTAAAGAATTATAGAATTTTATCAATAAGTGTAGTACAGTACTACCAGAATGCAAATGGAAGGTAATTTTATTGCTCTGAATGATCTCTCTCAAGATTTGTCCAAGGACTGACCTTTCACCTCGATGTCAAACTCAAACTGTCATTGCTGTTTGCTCATACTTTAACATTTTTCTCTGCTGATGTAATAGAATGGTATATTAACTTGTATTAAAGCACTTTAATACAGAAGCATACAAATTGAACAATTTCTTGAACTATAACATAAATAATTGCATTAAAGGCTATTTATATGCTCAGACCGGAGTAACATCCAATTTTTTTCCTAAGGGTTCTTAGGAAAAAGAAACTCAGGGACTGCTCTACATTTCAAATTAGCTAAAATTCTAAATCTGTTCAATTGTTTCGCAAAGCAGTCAGAAGAAAAGGCAACTATCAAAGACATATTTACAGGTATTCCATAAAAAGGTTAATTTAGAAAGTTTTTTTTGGATTGAAACTTTTAGAGATAACTCTTAAATTTTGTTTTAGATATCATAAATACAGTTTTCTACAAATTATGAAATAAAATAATAATTACTCAAGTGTTTTTTTTTCAAGGTCTAATGTGTTATGTTTCATTAGCATCATTTCTGGTAGCTGACTGCTTAGTCTTATATTTAATGTCTAACTTGCTTATAAGTTGCAACTAATATTAAACAAAGTTTTAACTGATAAATCTAATTTTATATGGGTAAGGTTTGGTATTGTCTTAAATAAAAGTGGATTCTATTTCCTTTTAAATATAGATAAAAAGCTGTTGACTATTGTTTAATGCTATCAAGTGTGGTCTAGTTTATGGAATTCTAATTATGGAAACTGGTTCCAATCATTCAAACATAGTGAATTTCCTGTAAAAAATAATTACACATTTCTTTTTTTCCTTTATTTAATCATTTTATTTCAAGAAAGTAACAGACAATCGGGAAATAAAATCTGCAGAACTTGTACAAAAAATAACTTCAAAACCTAACAAAGAAAGAATTCAGCCGCCAACGTAAGTACGCATGTCCATGAGGAGACCTTTAATCTAATTAATGAAATCAGTGAATGGATCAAACTTAGTTCTACAGGTAAAAGTGGACATTCTTAGAATATCACTAAACTTACAAGAACTAATAATGTTAAGTTGCTACATCACACTGGCATTTAATTCACCATTTACACAAAGGTTAAAAAAGGTCAAAAGTAATGAAATATTGATTTTAAATAGGAGAGATAATCACCTTTAGTTGTTTGCTCCTAATTAGATTGAGTGCATGGATTTGAGAGTGTGCTAGATTATTCAAAATTAGAGAAATGCCTTTACAGTTAATAACTGAAAAAGTGAATGTGTAAATTTATAAAATTTTACAAATCTTCCTTATCATAAGGTTTGTTAAATAGGAAACTTTGCAGTGCCATGTAGCCAACAATAAAAAATATATATTTAAAGATGTTGTGTACATTAATGACATTGAAAGACTCCAAACATCCAAAGTGTCATAATAACATGGAAAAATAAAACAAATTCTCAAATTTACTTAGTCCAATTTTGGGCCACAGGGGGCTGGAGCCTGTCTCAGTGACACTGGGTACAAGGCAGGAATAACCCCTCGATGTGGTGCCATTCTATCACTGGAACCATTATCACACAAACACACCAAAAGAGGGACAATCTAGGTATATGACAAAAAAATTTAAAAAAAAATAGACTGCCATGGAGAGAATGTGTAAATTCTACACAGGCACTGACCAGGAAGGAGTCTGGATCCAGGCACCTGCCAAAATGTAGAGATTAAACAAAAGTAAACACCACAGAAGTAAAGGGCATAATTGAAGATTTGTAGAAAATAAGGGAAATAGCTCACAAAAAATTCTGATTTAGTGAGGTTTCACCAATAGATGTTTAAACACAAATTAATAAACTGAAGGCTGAATAAATTAACCCATAGACAGTAAAAACCATCTACTGTGCTGGTTGGGGAGGGGGGTCCAGGGTGAGTGGGGTTCACTGGCATCGCTGCAGCTCTCCATAGTGTTACAGGACATGGCACCAGTGGCAGGATTCAATAATGTTATAAAGATGATTCAAAGCTGATTTATTCAATGTTGAATTTAAAAGTGATGTGAATTATGAGGCTATATTGGCATCAAACCCTAAAATGATAACAGCCTCACCATAAAATGGACATGAATAAATGTCTACCATCTGAACAGCGACTCAGTTTTACATTAAAAATCATTTTTCATTCAGTTTTCTTGTGACTCATCTCTATCACACCTAGCAACGGTATGCAGGTGTGCAAAATTATTGGCCTTTTCAAAAATGCAAGGTTTTGCTTTGATAACAAATTCAGTGTCACCAGTTCACTTCAGAGTTATTGTCATGTGTAAACAGCACAATGAAATTCCTATCTGCATGTTTGACCAACAGGGAATAGGCCACCACTGTCCATGTTAAGCTGCCCAAATCTCACTCCCTTTGGTTATTGTTGTGATGTGAAATTTTGCATACAAGTTGATAAATATTTTGTATGTGTTTATTTGTAACTTAGACAAAGCAATGTAATATTAGTGTTACATTATAGATAATAACAGCAATGGTTTGATGGTTTAAGAACCCCTTTCCACTCTTTAGGAATGAATCTCTTTGAAGTTTACGACAGGGTTGGGGGAAGTGCCTCAAACAAGTTTGGTAAATGTTTCTCTGCTGTTTTTCAGTCAACCCCCAGAGGAAAGCCAGGCTGCTTAATTGCCAAGTTTTACCTTAACACATGGTTTGGAGGACAGATGTGAAGGTGTTCTATTCCTCCATTGGTCTGAAGTATGGCTGTTTGGAACTGGCTTGTATCAGAAGCCTTTAAGTACCATGACGCCCTATTGGCTCTAGGGGTTGGACAGAAAACCTATAAATTTCCTTGCTTTACCTCACTCTCTCTCTCTTACCAAACTGATGAAAGACCATCCCACACCATGAACTGAAAAGGACAACACAATGAAGAACACAGCTCGGCAGCCATTTTGAGACAGGCATGTAGCCTGTTCTGATGAAAGCTGAACACAAATAATGCCTTAACTAGAAACATTTTAAGTAACTAACAAGTCTGTGTGCCACCTGAAACTACACATCACCATTTATGAGGTTGTATGGTTGCCAATATTCAAATGTACTTTGCATATTGTTATTATTTATGAATATTATCAATAATACATTATTTAAATTGTAACTTAACTCCTGCTTGTCTTTTACTATAACTAATTGCCTGAGGTTATAGAAGTTGAAAGGAAGGTGGATCATTATTATACTTTCTACACTTCTGACATTGTACTTTTAGTGTTTTGCATGTTTTACAGTAGAAAGATGAGATTTAATAAAATTGTAATTTTTCAATCCAAGAAATGCAACGCTTTTTACGTTTTTTTGAGAAAAAATCTAACGCTAAGGAGGCTACAGGAAATATGTGAATTTTGTTTAGCACAATAACAACAAATCCAAGCTGAACCCATCTTTTTTTATTTTTTTTTTTTGTTAAGGGAGAGGTTAAACTTCTGTCCCATTCTTGAGGATGAGTCTTTTAAATCTAGGTGGGTAGGAGGTCGTCTATGTCGAGCAGGATAATGATGTTCAGTGTACTCGCCTGTTAAATGTGAAATAGTTTTACAAAAGGTTTTCTAGCTGACTCTTTCTCATTCACAGATGAGGCTGATGGAGTTTCTGATACCTCTATAGGTGGTACTTTTTCCTCAGTAACAGGACACTGATTTCCACTGCTGTCAGAATTCAATTTAGGACAATCCACGTCAGATGGCTCAGTTGATGCTGGTAACTCCTGGAACAGATGATCCGCATGTCTTTGTCAAACAGTACCATCAGCAGTGTAAACAGTGTAAGAAACAGGTCTGCTCTGACTGATTATAGTGGCAGAAATCCATTTGGATTTGTTGTTAAAAACTCAACCCAATATGGCATCATCAGGATGAAACACTCTGCCTTTCGCTTTCTTGTCTTGATGTTCATTCTGTTTCTGTTGATGATGAAAAAACAGTTGCTTTGTTTCTGGTGGTTTTAGCAAGTGAAAAGTTCTGTGAGGTTATCTCTTCATCATTAGGATGACAAGTGAAGCTTTCATGGTGCTGTGCTCAGAATTCCGATAAGACAATAAGAACTGGTTTAAACATGTATGAAGAGAGCCTTCGGTTTGTGATGCTTTCAGAACATGCTTCATTGTCTGTATGAATCTTTCTGCTAACCTATTCATGAAAGAATGGTGTGGTGCAGAGAGAATGTGCTGAACTCCGTTGGCTTGTAGAAAAGTGGTAAATGCCTGTGACACAAACTGAGGGCTATTATCGCTTACAAGTTATTCTGGGAAGCCATAATAACAGAATAATTCCTCTAAATTTTCAATGGTTTTATCAGCAGTTGTTGGGCACATAACAGAATCCTCTGGTCACTTACTATAGGCATCCACACCCACCAGGATCATATTTTCTTCAAAGGGACCTGCAAAATCCACATGGATACTCTGCCAAGCCTTTTCAGGTCAGTCCCATGGGTGAAGCGGTGCCAGATGTGTGGCATTTCTAATCTTCTGACAAAAAGAACATACCTTGGCCCTCTTCTCAATATGTTCATCTAATCCTGGCCACCAAAAATAACTCCTCGCAATCTCCTTCATACGGACAATATCAACATGACTTTCATGAAGCTTCTAGATCAAAAGTTTTCTCAGTGATGGGGGGATGATGATACGGTGACCCCAAAATAGACAACTGGCCTGTACAGACAGTTCACTTTTCCTAGAAAGTTAGAGTTTTAATTACAGTGAGATGCTAGGGCTTTTACCAGATAGAACCACGTCCATTACATTAGCCAATCATTCTGAGTGAATCATTTTACTTGACACAGTTTATCATTTATCTGCTTAAAATAAAATATATTCACTATCAGGCTCTCTGAAAAGGTAAGTGGCAAGGGTAAACTTAAGAGTCCATCTGCATTGGAATGCAACTTAGACTTGTGATATTTAATATCATAGATGTATATTAATAAAAGCAATGTCCATCTTTGCATCTGGCTAGCTGCTAGAAATGATATACCAGAATGAGGCCCAAAGATGGTAGTAAGGTGTCAATGATGGGTAAGAATGGTACATTTTCTCCCAAATAAGTACTGATGAAATTTGTGATTTCCAAAACTTATTCCCAGTGCCTCTTTCTCAATTTGTGCATAATTACTTACAGCTTTATTCAAGGTACATGAAGTGAAAGCAATTTGTTTCTCCAAACCAGAAAGCATAATGTGTGAAATCACTGCACCATAGTGATGAGCGAACATTGCAAAGTTTGCTTCGCTGTGAGTTCCCAGAAATCATGGAAATGTTCGCAATATTCTCTGAACTTGGTGAACTGCATTGATGTCAATGAGGAAGGAGTAACTAAACTAGATTTGACTAGATTATAATTGTGCAGTTGTCTTTAAAGTGTCCCTGAGGGCTGGGAAATGTCTGCTAACTATACTGGATTGATTATTGTGGCCAAAAAGGTGACCTGAGTTATGCGGCAGCAGTACCAACCACTGCACCACTATGCTACCGTGATATCAAAGAAGAAAGTACGCAGTCAGACACAAAGTGTAAATACCAAAAGTGTAGTCAAAATTCAGAAAAAATATGTAGGTCTTTTAGGCAGAGAATTCAAAGAGATGTGTTATGATTGAAGCTGCTCGCTCATTCTATTTTTTGAAGTCACACTGAAGGATGTCCAAACTGTCTGTGCTGATGCTTTGCAGTTTTTCTCTTATTAAAAAGATAGAAACGTGTTGTAGATAGTAACAAATATATTGTTATTATTATTTCATAGAGTCTTCGGTGTTGGGGGGGTTTCAGGCTCCTTCAATTTTGCTTTTTATCTGCACATGGCTAATTATTATGCATGCATAGGGCATGTGCCTCCTTCTCTTATACTGACATGGCACTCGAAGATTGACCTGCACAGATAATTCGTCCCACAGACGATGTGGGCCCGGTTCCTTTAAAGTTGGCTGTTATAGCTCCAGAGGATGTCGCACTGGCCTCGCAAAGCAATATGGGGCACTGGTATTAAAAAAAAAATTCTCCTAAACTGGACAAACTATCAGTAAATAATTTAATGAACACTGTGGTGGGCTGACGCCCTGCCCGGGATTTGTTTCTGCCTTGCGCCCTGTGTTGGCTGGGATTGGCTCCAGCAAACTCCCATGACCCTGTGTTAGGATATAGCGGGTTGGATAATGGATGGATGGATAATTTAATGAACAAGAACAACTGTGAATACAGAAAATTTGCTGCAAATAATGCTTTGGCAAAATTCACTAGTTCACCAAATCCACATACAGAAGCATCACAGGCAAACAGCAATAGCAGTGTTGTGTCAAAGTTTGTAAGGACATCAGATTTTACAAGAGTGTCTTTAGCTTTGGAAAAAGTTTTTTTGCATTCTTCTGTTCACTTTCAAGCCTTGCTTTGACATAACAACTGATGCAACGGCCTCAAAAGAGTTGCCAAATTTGGAATGAATTTTCCATAATAATCAAGAAACTCCAAGAAATGAATGTAATCATCTTATATTCTGAGGAGCAGGTGTGTTAACGATTGTCTTAACTTTTGAGGGTGTCTTGTGCAGTCCACAAGAGTCAATTACATGTGCCAAATATTCTATAGAGGACTGGAAAAACTCACATTTATTCTTACGAACTTGCAGGCCATATTCTTTTAAGTGCTGAATGGTGGAATCCAAGTGTCAAAGGTGTTCTTCTTCATTCCTTCCAGTCACAAGAATGTTGTCCAGATAACACTGAACCCCTGGAAGTCCATTTAAGGTTTAGTTCATTACTCTTTGGAATAGAGCTGAGGTATGTGATTCCAAATGGTAGGCAGTAGTAATGGAATAGGCCCTTAGGGGTCACAGTAGTTAATAGTTTTCTAGACTTTGGCTCAACATGCATATGGAGATATGCCTGGGACATGTCTATTTTGCTAAATTTCTGTCAACCAGTAAGGCCTGCAAACAGATCATCCATATGTGGCAGTGGGTACTGTTCTACATACAACATGGTCACCTTAACGTCCCCACATATACGAACTAATCCATCCTTTTTTATCATGGGTACAATATGAGTAACCCATTCACTTACACTCACAGGTTACAGAACACCAGACATAATTAAGAAATCTTATTCAGCTTCAACCATTGGTTGAATAGCACGAGGAATTGGCCAGGCCTTCAGAAATTTTATTTGAGTGTCAGATTTAGTGGAACATCTGACAGTGATGTCCTATATGCTCCCCAGCTCACCAGAAAATAACGCAACATATCTGTTAAGAACTACATCCAATTTTGTTTCCCTTCTGAGCAGCATACACACATTTGGTCAATCCAATGTAATTTTATTTAACCATGATCTCCCCAATAATGATGGGTAATCTCCTTTCACTACATAAAGTTCATCTAAAAAACTCTTAATCACAATCCTTCCCAGTCACTAGTGGTGTTCCTCAGGGAACAGTGCTTGGCCCCTTATTGTTTTTAATATATCGACTCCTTTTAGGTGGCATTTTTAAGAAATTTGGAATTGATTTTCATTGTTATGCAGACAATACTCAGCTCTATATATCTACAAAGCCCAACTTTGTCCTTTCTCCTTCCTGCCTCAATGACTGTCTATTTGAGGTAAAATCTTGATTTTCTTCTAATTTCCTCCAATTCAATAGCCATAAGACACAGGTTCTCCTCATTGGCTCCAAGTCTGCTGTATAAAAATGTAATACTTTTTCGCTTACTATTGATGGTACAGTAGTCTATCCCTCCCCTCAGGTTAAGAGTTTTGGTGTTATCTTTGATAGTCCTCTGTCTTTTGAATCCCATATTAATAATGTTACACAATCATCTTTGTTTCATCTTTGCAGCATTGCACGCCTGCAACGCCTCCCTCATACTAAATAGCACCGCCATCCTTACTCATGCATTGGTCACTTCCTGCATTGATTATTGTAATTCTGTTCTCTTTGGTCTCCCACATAAGCTTCTCCATAAACTCCAGCTAGTTCAGAATTCATCTGCCCATATTATTACTCAGACCTTTTCCGTGCAACACATTACCCCATCTCTTAAACAGCTTCATTGGCTTCCTGTAAAATTTCGCATTGATTTTAAATTCTTCTACTTACCTTCAAAGCACTTCTTAACCTTGCTCCATTATACCTCTCTGACCTCAACATGTTTATACACCTAACCACACTCTTAGGTCCTCTTCTTCTGGTCTTCTCATCACCCCCCTGCACATCTGATCACCATGGGTTCCAGGGTATTTAGTCGTAGTGCTCCTTGTCCCTGGAACTCACTACCACAAAACATTCGGGACACAGATTCCCTACCTATTTTCAAATCTCATCTTAAGACTTATCTATTTAGATTAGTTTACGCTACATGACCTTAGGCTGTATTCTTATTGCTGTATTTTCAATTCCACAGATATAGATATATCTATATGTGTATGTGTACATTCATGTTTTTGTTGGTTTTATGATTTTATTATCTGTATGGTGTCCTTGGGTGTTTAGAAAGGCACCTTGAAATAAAATGTATTATTATTATTTTTATTATTATTATTATTAAAGTGGCTTTCTGCCCATTCAGTTGAACAGTTACCTTTATCATGCCACACACATTCACAGGTTCACCAGTATACATTTTTAGCACTATGGTTAGCTCTTTTTAGTGAAAGGTGCCTCAAGAATTTATAGTATGTTTTATCTGACACGAGAGAAACAGCTGACCCTGTGTCCACCTTCATGAGCACTTCCTGTCCTTCCAACAATGGAGATTCTTGGTATCTGCATGAGCCACCTTCAAGGATCAAAATATTCAAAACACTTTATCTTCATATGTGTCACTGTCCACTATTGTTTCTAATTCTTGAGGTTGCTGCAAGCTAACTTCTTTTTTATTTTGAATAAATGCTGACTTTTTGCTGTCATGTCTATAATTTATCTCTGTAGCTTTCTTGGATTTACATGCTTTCTCAATGTGACCCATGTTGCCACAAAACCTGCAGTCTGGAGCTAAATTACCTTGTTTGCCACTACGATAGTAGGGCCCTCAAGAAGCATCCTTGCTCTTTATATTTACTTTATCAATTTGTCCTGTTATGCTCAACTGCTGAGCCTCTTTAGCTACCATTTCCATGGACACACTTATTTCAATTGCCTTTGCAAGGGTTAGGGCATTTTCTGTCAGAACCCGTTTTTGTATTGCTTTACTTCTCTGTCTACATTCCAGTCTATTTCAGATTGTGTCATTTAGCACCTCATTGAATTCACAGTGTTCAGATAATTTCTTTAGTGCTGCCATGAACATCATTACTGACTCCGTTTCCTCCTGATTTCACTTGTGGAATCTAAACTGTTTGGCAGTTACTAATGGCTTTCATGAAAAATATGCACTCAAAATTCCAACAGATATGAGATTATGAGAATATAATTTCTCTCCAGGCTTATCTGGTTGGACAAGACTACACAGTAAGTTGAATGTTTTTGCTTCCATAACACTGAAAAAAGTAGGAACACATTTTTCTTCTGCAATATCGTTTGCTTTACCAAAGCACTGAAAATGCTCTGTATATGAACTCCACTGCTCCACGTTCTCATCAAAAGGTCCTATTACTCCAGTAACTCCAGCCATCTCGAATTTGCAACTTGCATCACTCTTACTTTACAAGGTAATTTTACGCCCAAATATGCTTCTTGTACTACTACTGGTACTCACTGATGATTCCTTGCTCTTGCTATGCTTCCTTCTTGGCTATTTTTTTTCGATTTCATCTCAATTAATTAATTAATGTTGCTCCGTTGCAATTATTACCATGCACCGTGTAAATTCAGACTTCCTCGTCATCTCTTTCATTTCTGTTGTGCTTCGTCCAACTCCAACAAATAATAACCACAGAGATAGAGGGTAATTCAACATGCTGTTTACTCCATTATGGAACTGAGATACCAACACTTCCTTTTACCCACAAGGCAAAGCACAAAACAGTTGTTTATATAAGCAAGAGTGAAAGGGAAGATCTACTGGACGGTAGTGAGACCAGCTATGTTATATGGGTTGGAGATGGTGGCACTGACCAGAAAGCAGGAGACAGAGCTGGAGGGGGCAGAGTTAAAGATGCTAAGATTTGCACTGGGTGTGACAAAAATGGACGGAATTAGAAATGAGTATATTAGAGGGTCAGGTCAAGTTGGATGGTTGGGAGACAAAGTCAGAGAGCCGAGATTGCGCTGGTTTGGACATGTGCAGAGAGATGCTGGGTATATTGGGAGATGGATGCTAAGGATTGTGCTGCCAGGGAAGAGGAAAAGAGGAAGGCCTTAGTGAAGGTTTATGGATGTGGTGAGAGAGGACATGCAGGTGATGGGTGTAACAGAGCAAGATGCAGAGGACAGGAAGGTATGGAAGAAGATGATCCACTGTGGCAAACCCTAACGGGAGCAGCTGAAAGAGGAAGAAGAAGAAGATGTAAATTGGGGTGTTAACATTGGTGCTTAACAAGGTCAAAATACATAACAGTGGGGAGCAAAACAGCTCAGCTTCTTTTCACAGACAGTGGTGCAAAATTAATGCTAAACTTTATTTCACATGTTATTTTGCAAGTGCAGAACTCACTAAATGAGAGTGTTTTGGTGTTTTAAAAGGTTTTTGAGGGTTTAAAAGAAAATGGCATTGCTGCTTAAGGGTTTTGAAACAATATAAATCCCTTTTGGTTTTGTATATTTCTCAGAAAAGTGTCTAGTTGAAAATAAATAGGCAAAAGCACTCTTTTGGAAATTCAACATGGCAAACACAACTCACAATGAGACAAAATCACAAATTTATAAACAAAGGCTGTAATCTAGCAAGACAAAAAATTATTATCCAGATTAGCTGAGAAGAAAATGTTGCATGTACAGTCTTTGTTCAGAGGCCGCTTTAGCTAATAGAAAACTTTGTGTATGCTGATAACTGTGTCCTCCCATCAGCCCCAGCTGTCAGCACTGGTTTTTGGGTTGGCCTGCTTCATTACAACCCCTCTCCCTAATATGTCATATAGCCTACATTTTACAGCTGGACCAAGGGTAACACACATGTAAAATTTCTTAAAAATAAGTTCAGCCATTTTTGCATGATTGATGAACAATCAAACAGCTTACAATTTTATTTAAATAGATAGATATGCCATACTGATACTCATTACAGTGATCCCTCGCTATATCGCGCTTCGCCTTTCGCGGCTTCACTCTATCGCGGATTTTATATGTAAGCATATTTAAATATATATCACGGATTTTTTGCTGGTTCGCGGATTTCTGAGGACAATGGGTCTTTTAATTTCTGGTACATGCTTCCTCAGTTGGTTTGCCCAGTTGATTTCATACAAGGGACGCTATTGGCAGATGGCTGAGAAGAAACCCAACTTACTTTCTCTATCTCTCTCTTGCGCTGACTTTCTCTGATCCTGACGTAGGGGTTGTGAGCAGGGGGGCTGTTCACACACCTAGACGATACGGACGCTCGTCTAAAAATGCTGAAAGATTATCTTCACGTTGCTACCTTCTGTGTGCAGCTGCTTCCTGAAGCGACATGCTGCACGGTGCTTCGCATACTTAAAAGCTCAAAGGGCATGTATTGATTTTTGACTTTATTTTTCTCTGTCTCTCTCTCTCTCTCTCCCTGCTCCTGACGGAGGGGGTGTGAGCTGCCGCCTTCAACAGCTTTGTACCGGCGGTGCTTCGCATACTTAAAAGCCAAATAGCCCTATTGATTTGTTTGCTTTCCTCTCTGTTTCCTTTGAAGAGGAAGATATGTTTGCATTCTTTTAATTGTGAGACAGAACTGTCATCTCTGTCTTGTCATGGAGCACAGTTTAAACTTTTGAAAAAGAGACAAATGTTTGTTTTCAGTGTTTGAATAACGTTCCTGTCTCTCTACAACCTCCTGTGTTTCTGCGCAAATCTGTGACCCAAGCATGACAATATAAAAATAACCATATAAACATATGGTTTCTACTTCGCGGATTTTCTTATTTCGCGGGTGGCTCTGGAACGCAATCCCCGCGATGGAGGAGGGATTACTGTATACCAGAAGGATGACTTAGTGTAGAAGCGTAGCTTTTTAACCAGTAATAGGAACAACAGGGAGATATCTGGCGGAACCTATAGAGAGAATTCTGAACGAAAAGCCTCAGAGTTTAAGAGGCTGGTCCTGACTCCAGAAGTAATTTTTTTTATTAATATATACAGAAGTGATTCCTAAGAAATCCTGAAACACTCTTCTGGCCACAGAACATTGGAATTTAGAGTTAGGTGGAAGGTCAAAAAAGAGTTCAGCTGGCAGGAGAAAGACAGGATATGGTTATTATTTATGTTCCATCAGTTTATTTTGATACTTTATTTCGCTTTGTTTTTGTTCCCCATCTATTGTGTCTAGCCTGTTTTGTTAAAAAAAATAAAATATATATCCTTTTTGGAGGTTTGGCCTCGTTGGAGTTATTGTGGGCTTCTCATGGGTCACATAGTATGTTATTTAGGTGTGTTTTATCATGATTTCTTTGTGTCACGCATTACAAAGTGTTAACCACAGGCATATCTAAAGGCACAATTTCTGCACTTTAAAGATATTGCCTTTCAGATGTATAAGCAATTATGTTTGAAATTAAATTAGCCAGCTAGTATTTCTAATGTGTAGATATCATCAGTAGTACAAGAGAGTGATGACGTACAAGCAGGTGAATTTTAGGAAATTTGTGATGTTTGCAATATTAGGGAAAAAACAGTGAACCAACTGGAACAGAACATTTTGTGACAGGAAAATTGGCCAAGAGATTGAAATGATTAAGACAGAAGAACAATATAACACACTAGAAAGCCGGGAAGAGTTCTGTATGAGAAATCCATTTATAGCAACCAATTAGTTGCTCAATCAACCTTCTAACACAATGTTCTTTATGAAGCAAAAGGAAATATGTTTCAAAAGTAATAAGGTAAGGCAGAGAGGAAAATTATCCAGTCTCGCCTGAAGAAGGGGCCTGAGTTGCCTCGAAAGCTTGCATATTGTAATCTTTCTAGTTAGCCAATAAAAGGTGTCATTCTGCTTTACTTCTCACTACATCCATAATGACTAACATGGTACAACACCCTAGTATTATTAGTTACATGGGTAGAAATGTGAACTTTCAAGCATATTTTTTAAATAAACATTAATGGAGCTCTGTTAAAAAAATTAAAAAGAGTTTCACAGAATCACATTTAAACATTTATAAGAATTTACTAAGAAGTGCATAACATCTGTTTGGAATACTGTAATGAGAATGTCAGTATCACAAGCAAAATAATTTGAACCATTACATAACAGAGATCTACAGATAATACAATATCATCTACAAAGCCATTGTAGTCAAGCCAGCAGGAGGATGATATCCTCATTGTGTTTTCTCATGCTAAAGAGGACAGACAGTTTTCTATATGTCACAGAAGGAAGTCCTGATTGCTATTTTTAAAACCTCAGGGTCCTGTCAAGATGTGTAGGAGTGTAGGAGTTTAGTGCTGCTGAATTCACCATGGGAAATTTTTAAGAAACAAAAGTCCAGTGAGAAGTCAAATTTCTAGAGATAAGATGGACATCATACAAACATTTGCTCAGTTTTCTTAGGAAATTACATAAATGTAATATTTAATACTTACTTTCATGTAGAATTGGGTGTGATTAGCAGATACTTTGATTTTGAAAAAATCCAATATTCACTGACAAGTACAACTTTAAAATCACTAACTGGAAATTGACAAGTATAGAAGCTACTGAACAAACTTTCATAAATATGACAAATCAAAAATAAAAGTCAGGAATCCATCTATTTCATTAGCACTCTTATGTAGGGGAAAGTTGTGGAGAAGCAAACATCAGGTGCAATGCAGGAACAATCCCTGGACTGGGCACTAGTACATTGCAGGATGAATACATTCACACTAGGGCCAAGTTTCACAACACCAGTTCTCCAAAACAGCATGTCTGGAAATTGGAGCAAACCCATGCACACACAAGGAACACCCTTGCCAAAAGACAAAAACCTGAAATTCATCTGAACTTTTTATGAGGAAAAAATATTCAAAACACACCAAAATAAGTGTAAACATCTGCAAATCCTGTTATTGGGTATCATCAGCATACATGAGGGACATGAAGTTGTATTGTCAAAAACATTGTTTGCAGCATTCAGCCCATAACTTAAGACAACTGAAAAGAGAGTTAGGAGCACAACCAGGACTAGCACTTTCAGAAGGCCAGCACAGTTTCTCAAGACTTTATCAAGGGTGTTATTGACAAACATAATAACGTTGCAAATAGCAGAGCACAAGAGCAGGAGTTATTAGAAGTAATCAGTGACTGTTTTTTAACTCAGTATGTTAAAGCACCAACACGGGGTGAAGCCTGCCTAGATTTAGCTTTTTGTAATCAGGATAGAATTGAGGGTGTAGAGGTGATTGAACAACTAGGGTCAAGTGACCATAATATAATTTAATTCTCAATGTTTTGTAAAAATGTGGATGTAAAGACTAAAACTGTTAAGTTTAATCTTGGTTGGGCAAATTTTGAGCAAATGCAGCAATGTCTAAGGAGGATAGCATGGGATAAGCTTTTAACTGTGGAGACAGTTGAGGAGCACTGGAACAGGTTTAAAAATGTTTAACATGTACTGCAGTATAGGTACATACTGTATATACTCGCGTTTAAGTTCTCTCGCAGATAAGTCGGGGTTTGATTTTACTGTATAATTTCCGGTATTTTATAATGACGGTCGTATAAGTCGAATGCGGAAACCTCATGCTATTGGTTCAAGAGATTATGATTTGCTGACGCCCACTTGAGAGAGTAACCATGGAGCACACTGCCTTTTTTTTCCATGCATTGTGCCTATGTGATCACACAGTAATACCCGAACTATTCCGAAGCGATGTTTGCACTGTTTTGTGTTTTTTGTATTTCATACCTTCATACACCTTTATCATAAGAGCATCCCTTATCTACGATGGAGCATTCGATAAGAAGAAAATATGAAGCTGGTTTTAAATTAAAAGTTGTTGAAGTGGCGAAAGAAACTGGTAACTGCGCTGCTGCAACAAAATTAGATGCGAGATTGGAGGAAGCAAAAAGATGTAAAAAAAAAAAAAATTAACTCGTATTTTTGAATGGGTGTACAAGTCGGGGTCTGATTTTATGATCGATTTTTTGGGTTTTATATTTTTTATATGCGAGTATATGTGGTACCTAAATTTGGAGTTAATAAATTTAAAAAACTCATCAGTAGGTTAGTAAAGACTTAAAAAAGAAGCTGCAAAGGAAAAACACAGCTGTACAAGGCATAAAAGACTAATAACTCCATTGTGAATCATAGGGCATATGAGAACATAAAGGCAGCCATTAAGAAGGATATTAGGGAGGCTAAAAGGCAGTTGGAGAGGAATATAGCAGATAAGTCGAAAGAGGACCCAAAGATATTCTTTCAGTATTTTAGTAGTAAAAGAACAGTCAAGGAGAAAGTGAAGTGCATCAGGAATAGTAAAGGGAAATTAACAATACTGTACACACAGTGAAACAGCGGCTACTCTAAATAAGGTCTTGTAGGAGGCACACAAGATGGATGAGCATCCCAGCCAGGAGTCCAGAAGATCCCTTACCCGGACAGGAGGCCCTGAATAAATGGACAGGCTTTATATCTTATATTTGTGGCAGATGAAGTTCCTACACATAGGAAGTAAAAATATACAGTATTGTTTGAATACACAATGGGAGGTCTGAAAATTAAAAGTACACCTTATGAGGAGGAATTAGGAGTTGTAGTGGACTCAACACTATCAACTTCCAACCAGTGTTCAGAAGCCATTAAGAAGGTTAAGAGAATGTTAGGTTATATAGCACAGTGTGTAGAGTACAAGTCCAAGGAGGTTATGCTCAAGCTTTATAAAACACTGGTGAGGCCTCATTTAGAGTACTGTGTGCAGTTTTGTCTCCAGGCTACAAAAAGGACATAGCAGCACTAAAAAAGGTCCAGAGAAGAGCAACTCAACTCATTCCAGAGCTACAGGAGATGAAATATGAAAGAGTGGAGCCTTTTCAGTTTAAACAAAATACGATTAAGATGTGGCATGATTGAAATGTTTAAAATTATAAAGGGAATCAGTACAGTGGATCAAGACTGTTATTTTAAAATGAGTTCATCAAGAGCAAGGGGACACAGTTGGGAACTTGTTAAGGACAAATTTCGCACAAACATTAGGAAGCTTTTCTTTACACAGAGAACCCTTGACACTTGGAATAAGCTACCAAGTAGGCAATAAGACTTTAAGGACTTTCAAAACTAGACTTGATGTTTTTTAGAAAAATTAAGTGGATAGGACTGGCATGCTTTGTTGGGGTGAATGGCCTGTTCTCGTCTAGATTGTTCTAATGTTCTAATGTACTCCTCCTCAATGTTCAATGCCCTACTTGCTTGAGTGCCTGCTGAGGGTCACACTCAGATGAGGCAAAGAGGACATGATCATCTGCATAAACCAATGCCTCCCCAACTGGACACCCAACCTCGGGTGTGTCTTATATCCTGTCCATGAAAACCACCAACAGGAGTGGTAACAAGACACAACTTTGACTCTGACAACACAGTCAATGAATTCAAATTAACACCAAGATTTTGGACACATCTCTCACAGCTCTCACTCTCTGTAAGAAACATTTAATTCTATGAATTTTATCTCAGGGAGGCATGGTGGCACAATAGTTAGCACCACTGCCTTATAGTAGACGTCACAATTTTGTCCACATCAATTGGCCCAGCATAGTTGGCAGACATTTTTAAAACCAGTAGGGACACTTAAAAGACCATTCCATCATTATAATCAACTCAAACCAAGTTTAGTTTCTCCTTCCTCATTAATTTTATTGTACTTTACTGGGCTCAGCTAAGCTCCTAAACATTTTCATGGTTTCGCCAAAATTGAAGCAAAGCAATTTCACTGAAGATCGCTTATCACTACTGTTCAACTGTTGACCTTACATTTTTTGTTATTAGTTATTTCATCATTAATAAAACACTGAAAGACCATTTGGGTGTCATTTTGGTTTAGAACGTAGTGTAAAAGTAATTGATAATGTGGTTTGTTTTTTCCCAGGAAGAAATGATTAAGCTAATCTTGTTACAGTTTGACAGAAGTAATTAGTAATTTGCAATGGATTATTTTCTTTGAGTAACTACTACCATCTCTGGTTATGACAATAATATAATAACAACAGACAGTGAATATCACACCAATACAAATACAATACAATACGAGATGATATACGTAAATAAGAAACACTACAGGTGTTTTGTAGTCCTGAATTAATCTGTTGTTATGACCCCAATGTTGCCAGACTCTACTGTTCAACTATACAGTAAATTGTTGAAGCTTCTTTATGACAGCCAAAATGTTCTGTGCTCATTTTATATCATCAGTAATGTTTACCCCAAGAAAGGTGAGGATTCTGACCCTCCCCGTGACATCTTACCAGATGCAGATGGGAGTTTAGTCTAATGCCTTCTTTTTGAAGTCTATAACTAGTTCCTTGGATCTGATCAGTATCCTTGAGCAAGATGCTATGAATGTCTTGTGCCTCCCATTCATCTGAATGAGGCACTGCAGTATGTGTTTATTTCTAGTGTTAGGGGCAATACATTTTCAGTACTTTCAATTCAAGTATAAAGATCATTGGTTAGGTACTGCAAAAATGCATCTGTTACTCTTTTACTATCATGTAAGAAGACCTTAACAAAGACTTCTTTGGGTGTTCATGACACTTATAAAGCATCAGTAAAGTGTTTCGTCATCTCTGCAATGTGACCCTAACAAAACTTCTCCTTGGAGTGGTCCAAGGTGGTTTCTCTGAGACACATTTCTCTTGATATTGCATATTTAGTATAAGACCTGTGAATCCTTTACATTAACAAGTAATTTTCCCATCATGTCAATACACCACACTGAACAGAGTTGAATAAACTATCTACTGAAGATCAAAAGAAGCCTTTGTTAAGGTCTTGTTACATAAGAGAAAATTAATAATAGATTAATTTTGCAGTACCTAAACTAAAGTGACACCGATCATTTTGACACACTCTTAATCTTTTCAGTATGACAGTTTGTTAATTTTATTTGTTTCAAATAAGGTATGAAGCAGTATCCACAGTATCAAATTTTAACTTACTAATAAAGTAAGCATAACAAAAGTATTAAGAAATGAAGAGCGGCACAATGAACACAAGAATGTTTTAGGCGTTTGCTTGGAAAAAATCTGGTGCCAGGGAGGTACAGAACAGAGGAAGTGCCAAATACCAAAGACCAAATACTGTTCCTCTGCATGTCGCTGTGGACAAAGATGGACTGCTATGGTTTGGTAAGCCCCTTCTTCAATGCGCATGTCCAGAAAAGCTACCATAGTATAAAGACCTCCAAAGAGAGAAGAAATGTAGTGCCCTGAGAAGAATCTGCACCATTATGCAACCTGTGCCAGTTTCCAAATTACTGTAAAAATCGTTTTATTTTGTTAATGCTATGTGCAGTAATCTTCCATCCATCCATTTTCTAACCCGCTGAATCCAAACACAGGGTCATGGGGGTCTGCTGGAGCCAATCCCAGCCAACACAGGGCACAAGGCAGGAACCAATCCCGGGCAGGGTGCCAACCCACCACAGGACACACACAAACACACCCACACACCAAGCACACTCTAGGGCCAATTTAGTATCGCCAATCCATCTAACCTGCATGTCTTTGGACTGTGGGAGGAAACTGGAGCGCCCGGAGGAAACCCACGCAGACACAGGGAGAACATGCAAACTCCACGCAGGGAAGACCCGGGAAGTGAACCCAGGTCTCCTAACTGCGAGGCAGCAGCGCTACCACTGTGCAGTAATCTTGTGATGTACTATTTTGTGAAATGTTAAAAAAAAAGCATTCATATTTTCTTCACAGGCTGAGATGTGTAATTCATAAAGCCCATTTTTGATTCCTCCCTTTCTTATTCCGCCCACATTAACCACATTAAGAAACTTTCCTACTTTCACCTCCGCAATCTATCTGTGTTTACTCTTTCCTCTCCTTTTCTAATTCTGACAAACTTGTCCATGCTTTTATCACATCCTACATCGATTATTGTAACTCAATAATGGCAGGTGCCCCTTCTAATCTTATATTACAGCTCCTGGAAACTCTGCTGCAAGAGTCCTTACTCGAACCACCAACAGGAAGCACATAACTCCCATCCTGCTTCACTTCCACTGGCTCCCTGTGTCTTACAGAACTGAATATAAAATTCTTTTATTAACTTATAAAGCTTTAAATTGTCTTGCACCGGACAACATCAGTGACCTTCTCCATCACTATACTACTGTTCGCCCACTAGGTTCCCCTAATTCTGACAATCTCATGCCCACACTAACTTTCACTCTATGGGTGTCAGGGCCTTCAGCTGTATAATGCCCAGATTTTGGAATGACCTCCGTAAATTAATGAGATCAGCTGACTCCATTCATTTTAAAAAATAACTGAAAACTCATCTCTTCAGGAAGGCTTTGAAGTTAACCTAACATTTTTCCTCCTCTTTCAATCTTCCTCTCTGTCCAGATGCTCAGTATAATTTGATAGATAGATAGATAGATAGATAGATAGATAGATAGATAGATAGATAGATAGATAGATAGATAGATAGATAGATAGATAGATAGATAGATAGATAGATAGATAGATAGATAGATAGATAGATAGATAGATAGATAGATAGATAGATACTTTATTAATCCCAAGGGGAAGTTCACAAATTTGTGTGTGTTTTATATTATAAATGTTGTTATTTGCTAGGCTTTCTTTTAGTATTGAATGTAGTATTTTACTCTGGTTTATTGTCTTTTATTTAATGCCTTTGCATGCCCTTTATCTATCTGCTTTAAATGTTCTATTTAGGAAACATCTGTATCCTATAATACATTTACTTGCTGCTTTAAGCATGGAAAAGGCGCTATATATTATTATTATTATTATTATTATTATTATTACCCTGTTAGGTAGTAAATAATCAATTTTAGCCAGTTTTTAACACATGGCAGTGGAACATTCTCAAAGCATCAAAATTATTAAATATTCCAAGCTTATAATACACTTATAGGATCAGCCAAGTCTTTTAAACCAAATCTGTTCTACTGTAAATAAGCTTTTGTCTCTCTTCTTTTAGTCATGTTTTAGTCATGCAAAATCTTAGGTAGCTTTCTGGGGCTGTGGATAACAAAGCTCTGTGGTAGCTCAATCCCCACTCATGATCCTTGTCAATATTGAACTACATGTTTTTCTCATGACAGTTTATCAGTACTATGATTTTCCTTTTGCATCTCAAAGATGTGTGTGATAAATTAAATGCTGATTCTAAAATGGCCTCAAAACATTGTGTGCATAAGTAGGCACTTCAAGGAATTGGTGCTATGACCTATGTTGGTTTCTGGAGGCCAGCATAAGACCCCAGTTATAACTAAACTGGATTCAGCCAGTTTGAGAATGTTATTTTATATTAAATTATAAATTCTGTGAAGTGTCTTGTGAATTTGTTACTATTATGATGGTGTTTTGGTATCATAAGGTGACCCTTAAAGAAAAGTTAACTGAAGTCAAAATTATCTTTTGTGAACCTGCCCAAGTTCTCATTTTTTAATGAATTCCACCTTTCAATTTTTAAGCCTGCATAATCCAAGTTCAGGGTCACGGGAGAAAGGAACTGTCAATAAATTAAGCTTTTGACACAAGAGATATTTAGTCTAAATTTGACAGATGTTACTTTTATTTTTACATTTTATATTGTTTTTATCATTTTTATGGTTACTTCACTTTACTACAAGTTTGAACACCTCTTTATGCATTTTATAGCCCAGATGCATTGGTGCAACCATATTGTGTGTAACAACGAAGTTCATTGCCAGTCATATGACTCATGTTGCAATGTGTGATATCACCACAACTGGGGTATTTAAGGTGGCTGTCACAATAGTTCCTGGTTTAGTGATTCTTTTTTGATTTAAAACTAGTGTATTTGCGTGAACATAGTGAACTAAGGATTTGTAAGATATTTTTAGAATTTATGGCTTTTGTTACTTATACTTTTTTTTTTTTTTTTTGTTTTGGGGATATTAAAGGTTGGTATTGTAACTTTCTTTGTTCTGACCTTTTGTGTGCCCCTGAGAATATCTCATTCCTTACCCTTTTCAACTAATTTCTTTTTTCTACCATCTGGTGCCTTTGTGCCACCAATTAAAATCATTGCAGAAGTTATTTCTGGCAGCATTGAAAACAACCCAGGAACCATCAAAGATAAAAAAAAAAAAATCAAACATATGGAGGAGGTCAGCTCAGAGCCACCAGTTAAATAACCACGAGCATCTTTGGAAAACTGGAGTGCCCTGGAAAAAAAATACACACATACTGTAGACAAAGTGAGAGCATACACAATCCACCAAGACATTTCCCAGAATACAATCTGAACCCAGTCTACTGGAGCTGTGCGACAGCAACAATAAGCACTACACCATCATCTTATGAGTACTCTTCCAGGCTATTGAAAAGAGCAAGGTTATCTTTTAAAGTCATCATAATTAAGGTCTCCTTCAAATCTGAATACATTCAAACAGTCTTCTTTTCACATGCACCTAAATGCATAAGACAGCAACACTGAATGCACAATTCTGTAGTAGTAATGAATCTGAAACAAGGTGAATGTGAAAAACAGGTACTTGACCGTAAATGGAAAATGTCTTCTATTACTAATTGCAGTTAATCTTCTTCCACTAATCATTGCATATTGTTTCCTGTAGTATTATGCAGTTTCTCTTCCTCAAAATGGAAAACCTTTTTTAGCACAACAGATTTTCTTTACCAATACAGAGTAATAACTTTTTAAATAGTAATGCAAAAACAATGCATTTGCATTATTAACAATATCATTGTTTTACTTTAACACCTACTGCAGTTGTGTAAAAAGCAGCTGTCCACTATTCAGGCAGAATGACCAAGTAAGTTGAAGCCAAAGTGAATGTGCCTGAGATTAAATTGCTGCCTTATGCCTTATGATGCCATTTCACATTTGGCTCTACTGATCAGCCAAATAAAACTTTTATTTGTTTTTTATCAGTTAGTAACATACTATTTTTCTTGCTTCTTTCTCATTCCTTATTTTGTATTTCTTCATGAAATTAGCTAAAAGAACAAGCTAAAACATATAAAAAAAGAAGTACCTTTATTAATAAAAACAGCTTCCTTATTAAATTGCAGCCAAACAGCACTTCATTTCAAAATGACTGTTAGCTCAGCTGCTTTTGGTTTATTTAAATATTTGCTGAGAAATAATTAAACAATTACTTTTACATCAATGACCAATGATCAATGAGAGAGGGCAGCATGAAAAGTGATTGTAGAATAATGAAGTAGTTATCTTAATGATAAATCTTTCTTTATTAAAATAACACCTTTGAAAGTGAGGACAGTCACACACTGCTTTATAAACAACTAGCTGTGTTACCCAGTTTCACCTGGGAAATTTTGTAAGTCAATGGGCCTCATTTATAATTCCACTGGTTAATCAGATGCATCAGAAATACTATGTAACTAAGTGATTTTCTGTATGCAATATTTGTTACCTTTTTTTAAATTAAGGGCTAATATTATTAGCAGGGTGTCTGTTGTAGTGGTCAAGGCTTTGAAACAAATATTTTAAACTCTGAGGTTGTGGGTTCAAATCCTGCTACTGACATGGTGTGACTATTAGCACGTCACTTCACCTGATTACAAAAGAAATGTAATCACTTGTATTTCAAATGTTGTAAGTCACTTTGGATAAAGTCATCAGCCAAATAATAAGTAATAATAATACTACTAGGTAACTGGAGCTGCTCACTCATGTACATGCTGCACACAATTGTCCATGAGTAAAGCAGTCCTGCATTAGATCAATTCCTGCTTTTCCTAGTGACTTGGCTTTTGTTGATGGTCATTACAAGCACAGGTTTACAGGAAACTGTATTCTTTTAAATTGAAATGGGTAATAAGTATGAATAATGTGCAATTTAAATATAGAGTATTATTATTTTTAGATTTTTATGGTTGTGGTGGGTTGGCATCCTGCCCGGGATTGGTTCCTGCCTTGTGCCCTTTGTTGGCTGGGATTGGCTCCAGCAGACCCCCATGACCCTGTGTTAGGATATAGCGGGTTGGACAATGAATGACTGACTGACTGACTTTTGTGTCAGATGTGACTGTGACTGATTTGTCACAAACATTAACACTCCTTTAATGAGTCCCATACCAAATTGCATATGGTGCACTGCAAATGTTAATGCTTGATTACGTTTGCTTGATTACGTAGATTGGAACCCATCTTTGACTGGAATGGATGGATGGATGGATGGATTTTTATGGTATTCGTTTGGTAATGTTGCGCACACAAGTTTTAGCTTTCATGTTGTTTGTTAGTTGTGTTCCTCCTTTAAAGTCCATAGATTTGAATGTATATGTAAAGAACTTCAAAGAGAGGGATGGATGGGGCATCCTAGTTTAAAGTAAGTAGACACACATATAAATGAAAATCATTTTATAGGGTTGGGGAGAAGGTCCCCTTCCAAAGTCAATTGATGTGAATGTATTTTACAATGGAGTAGCTCATTGGGGATTCTTTAAGTTTAAACTGATGCCATCGATCCCAGCTTGTTTTGGATCCAACGACATCACTTCCACGTCCACTTCTTTCTCACTCCCTTTTTGCTTCAAATAAAGCAACACCTACACTCACAGCCACAGTGTCACCCGCATTTAAACTTTATAGCAGAGCCATCTTTTTTTATCATCACACACTCATCTATCCATCTATTTTCCAGATACATTTTTCCATACTATAACAGAGGGAGCCAGAACATCAGGAACATGGCAAGGGCAAAAACTAGATGGAACACTGGTCTGTTTTATATCCATGTACACGCTTATGACAGGTCAGTTTGTTATCCTAAGCTAACCTAACTTACATATCCATTTTACGTTTAAGGACACTGGAGCATCCAAAGAAAATCCACTTGGATAGAGGGAGAACATGGAATCCCCACAAAGATAGTGACTGAATAGAAGAACAACTAAGGTGTTTAGAGATATGAAACAGCAGCATTAAACACTACACCACTGGGCTGTCTATGTAATTACCATCATGATCAGTCTCATCAGACTTTACAGATTACACATAAGCAAAATAGTGGTTAATTTATAATTTTTCATTACTTTTTACTACTGAATATCTTACCCCATCTAACCAAATCTAAAGTCATGGGGTCTAGAGACTGTCTTAGCAATACTACGAGCACGGAAGTTACTAACACTGGATGGAGTGCTAGCCCATCATAGGGTGAACTAATGCACACACACACACTCACTCACATAAGGCCAATTTAAAGTTGCAACATTTCTACCTTGAATCTTTTCCATTAATTTTCTAATCTTATTTTTTATTTAAAGGTAACAGGGAGCCAGACACTATTCTTACATCACTAAAATCAAATCCTTAGCAGCATGCTTAGCCATCAGTAGACCCAAACTCTCACACAAACAAAATGATGAAATTTAGACTTACTAATTAACCCAACATGTACATATTATCCATAGTTAATCTACGCTGATATGGAGAGAACAAACAAGTTTCACATGGATGATAACTGGATGTGAAACTGAGCTGTGGCAGCTGTGTTAACCACTGTAGAAGCTATGAAATGATTCAGACACAGCAAAAAGGTCTGGGGGCAGCCACCCATATACTTGAAAGCAGGCTGTCAAAAAACAAAGATTTGTTCAAATGGTCTTAACAGACATTAGTCCAAAACAGAACTGGCAAGACAGACAAAACATGGCATTTTTAAATTCGGGCAGGGGAAATGATGTCATCTGGGTAAGAACCCAAAGTGATGTCATCAAGCCCAGGCAGAATTTCCTGTAAGGGTTTTGCCAAGGAAAAAGAGAAAGGATCAGTGCACTATGCCACTCCCTGGTCTGGCAAGGAATTATTCTTTTTTGAGCCCTTTAGCTACCTCCCATGCACACGTGCATGACAGAGTGCACTCGAAAATAGTAATGTTAACTAACAAAATACACTTAAAAGGGAACAAGAAGTACTTTTTATTTTAAAAGATATAATTATTTTACAAATCAAGACTCTAGTGACAAATCACTGTATAATTATTGCATTTTAGCTTTTACCATGTACCTTGATCAGTAGATAAGGTTCCATTAGGTCCTTTTCAATAATTTGCTAAAGCAACAATTTCATTTTTTTTTTTAATACCTTAGGACTGGGCAGTTATAGTTTGTGTTATCAGTCTACAGATATGAACAACCAGGGCAGAAGGTTCAGTCTTTGGCAAAGTTCTTTTAATACATGAACAAAAAGGTTTACAATTTCAAGATTCTGTCAGTGATTAAATGGACTGAGAATTTGTATAGCAAATCTTTAAACTTGATGATATGGACTTGATAAGGAAATAGTCAATGTGAAATACTAAAATGCAAATATATTTCATGAACAGCAGTAGCATTGTAACTAAGAAGTCATAAATTGTAAAGAAAGTCTTAAAAACTATACAACATTCTGCAAGTTTAAAGCAACAGAACAGAAGAAAAATTTTCAACAAGCTCATCTAGCCCAACATACAGTAGATCTTCCATTTATTTTCCAGTAACCTAAAATAAACCCAGATTTTGAATTAACCCAACTTTTATAACATTTTAGCTATGCTCACTTGATCACTTTTCTGAACATGTTTTATCCAGTACCAGCTCATGATCTCAGCAAGGCTCAGGTTAGGAATAAGCAAATCTGCAAATTAAACCAGACTGGTTTGCACCCCTTCCAGCACATCCCAGTCTTTCTTTTGTAGTGTCTCACTGGATTTTCACCTGCTGAAAAGCAAATGCTGAAATGTTTGCTTATTTTGAACTTAATTGACACTTTCTTTTTATACAAAGGATTGTTGCCTTGCTTGAAAATCTTGAATTAGTTGCTGTTTCACATCATTCATTGGTATATTTTGTGTCATGTTGCCACTGATTTACTCCAATTGTTTTATATGTTTAAGTTTTTTGTTGTTCTGTACTTCTAATTATGACAATATACTTTAAATTGTATATTTGGCATCTGTTCTCCCTTTTCCTGAATTAGCAGAAGGTTCGCCAGCTGTGAAAAACATTCTTTTGTGATCCCAGTGCCAAAGAATTGATATTTCAGTGATGCCAAGGACTTCAGACCAATTGCGCTTACTTCATACATCATGAAGATAAGAAGTGTTATGGCTGGTTAATCACATAGAAACTGATCTACACAGTAAAGTTCTGTTAGGAACCTACATTTCACATGTGATACAAGTGGTTTCCACACATAGAAGTTAAGGAACATTGCGTAACAATCAACATCAGTTTTGCCCAATGCGTTTCAATGGGGAAAACAAGTGAATTTGAGATGTTGATGTGTACCTTGAGTAACACTTAGGAAACCATCCAAACAGTTATTACCCATTAGAGAACTATGTATTGCATCATTTGGAACAGTTTTTACATCAGTATTTTCAGGGGGCACTGAGTTGAATGTAACTTGAATTCACAAGACCTCTGAGGGTCTGCTCCTATTATTTTACATACTGTTTGCCTTTTTGCTTATTTTGATCGTCGATTGGGGAAGTAATTTGGAAGAAGTATGGCTTGTCTAGTCTAACGTTCCCTCAAATTGCCAGGCCATGGGTCTTGGTGGTGTAGTTGCCGGTCCGACAATTGGGTTGGCCGTTACAGTCCTGTGAGTCTGTATCCTTTTTTTTATGTTTCTGCTGCTGTATGCATCTGAATTTTCCTGTGGGATTAATAAAGTTTAGCTAATCTAATCTAATCTAACCTGATCTGATCTAAATGTCGGATGTTTAGTTTTGGTAGAGGACCATGTGTGCAATTCTTTGTCCATGTTAACATCTGGTTATATACTGTATACAAAAGAGTGCTCAATTCTGTTTACTCCACATGTAGCCTGACAAAAGTTTTGAAAAGAAAAAATAGGAAAAATTACAGTGTTCAGATGTGCAAAGCTGGTAGAGACTGGCCCACACAGACTTAAGGCTGTTGTGTCTGTAAAAGGTACATTTGCTAAATATTGACTGACTGACTTTGCAGAGATCTGTTTTAACTTTGACATTAAAGAATATTTTTTTCTGTTAATCTGTGACAAAAAAGAATTAATTAAATCAATTGTTATTGTTGTATGTCAATAGAATGGGAATGGGAAAACTTCCAAATGGGTGAATACTTTTTATAGGCACTGTATATCCACTAATCTATTAATACTTCTTTCTAAATTTTTGCTTCAAATTATTGGAAATTTTTTGTCTAAGCTTCAGCTTTCTCAGTTTTTTAATCAATGGTAGCCGCTTTGAACTCTCAAATTACTTTGCCTGGATTGACAGTCTCCTTTCATGTGTCAGGTTTATGAAAAAAGCAGTGTTTTTTCATTATTTTTAAATTTTCAGTTATTTGGTTGCAGTCTTCCATTAATTTAATAATTTAAAAATGGTCTTTCAGAGTTGTTGAAAGATTTTTAGACTAGTCATAATTTGCAGAATCTTTAGAAGTCTTGCTATGAATTTCATAGGGTACTGAAAGAAAAAAGAAAATATGTGCATAAAGACCTATCTTTGAAAAGCACATATTCTTAGTAAGGAATGTAAAACTCCAATGGTGGACTTGTGCAAGTGTAACTACCTGTCTCTTAACAAGGACAGGATGACAGAGATGATTGTTGAGTTCAGATAGGCCCATGCTGTCCGCACCCAACATACATTGATGGCTCTGTGGTGGAATTGGTCAAGAGCACCAAATAAATAATAAATAATAAATAAATAAATAATTACTCGGCCAATAAACACGACTTCCATAGCCAAAAAGGTGCAGCAGCATTTCCACATCTTTTGGTGACTGAGGAAGTCTAGCCTACCCACACCACTGGGGCACCATCGAGAGTGTTCAGACCATCCACAACACTGTCTGTTTTGGGAACTGCAGGGGTCCTACAATGGATAGTACACACAGCAGAAAACATCACTGGGACCTCTCTATTCTCTATTAAAGACATCTTTATTAAGGGTTGCATTTTCAAAGCTTACAGTATTATAAAGGACCACTTGGCCTGGTCCAGCCACTCGGGTCCCCAAGAATGAAGATCCTACGAGATGGATCATCCTTGGGGAACGCTCCACATGGCTGTAGTGCCGTAACTGACGCTCCCTCACAATGCAGGTAATGTGCCTCATTTGGGACTCCATGAGCAACCGCTCATTTGACACAAAGTCAAACCAATGGTACCCAAGGATTCTTCGAAGAGACACAGTACCAAAGGAGTCCAGTCTTCATCTAAGGTCACTGGATAGTGTCCGTGTCTCGCAACTATATAGCAAGACAGGAAGCACCAGGACTCTAAAGACTTGGACCTTCGTCGTTTTCCATAGATATCAGGAGCGCCACACACTACTTTCCAGCGACCTCATGATCCCTCATTCTCTCCCAATCCATCTACTGACTTCATAGGAAGAGTCACCAGAGACATGAATGTCACTACCAAGGTAAGTAAACCTCTCGACAAGGTCGACACTCTCTACGCATACAGACACACTGCTGATGGCTGTGCCCTAGAGGTAAATTAAAGGCCTGGATCTTGGTTTTAATCCAAGACACTCTCAAGCCCAGACACTCGGACTCCTTGCTCAGTCTCTCGTGCGCCCCAATCAGAGCCTCCATTGACTCCGCGAAGATCACAGCATCGTCAGCAAAGTCAAGATCCGTGAATCTTTCTTCACCAACAGTTGCCCCACAGCTGCTGAACCTCATGACCTTACCCAACACCCAGTCCATACAAGCATCGAATAGAGTAGGAGCAAGAACACACCCCTGACGAACCCCAGAATCAACTGGGAAAAAAACAGAGGTTTTGCCTTCACTCTGCACAGCACTCACAGTACCAGTGTACAGGCCGCTCATGATATCTAGCAACCTCGAGGGGATAACGCGAACCCTCAGGATGTCCCACAGGGCAGCTCAATCAACTGACTCAAACGCTTTACGAAAATCAACAAAGGCTGCAAAGAAACTCTGCTGATATTCGTGTTTGCGCTCCATGAGAACCCTCAGTGCCAGGATGCGGTCGATGGTAGACTTCTTAAGCATGAAACCAGACTGTTCTGGTTGCTGGTAGGTGAGCAAGTGATCACGGCTCCTATTGAGGATGACCCTAGCAAGGACCTTGCCTGACAACGAGAGTAGTGTTATCCTCCTGTAGTTGCTGCAATCCAGGCGATCACCCTTCCCTTTCCAGATAGGGACGACAAGTCCCGTTTAACAGTCAGTGGGATGATGCCAGTCTCCCAAATGGAAGGAAAAATTGCTTGCAATGCCAGGAGGACAGCCTTACCACCAGCCTGGAGAAGTTCACCCCGGATACCACAGGTCCCTGCAGCCTTTCCTCCAATCAGCTGGTTTACCACCTGTGCAATCTCAGTGAGATTGGGTGGTTCACAGCTAATAGGAGGATAAGCCTCAAGAACTGCCTTAAGATGCCACTGTGGCATAAAGAAAAGCATTTAATTCAATGATTCAATGGGCCAGGACAGCCAGTTCCCACACTTTTCTCCTGTACCTTGTACAACTTAAGCTAATCCTTGGCTCCCTGAATCACATTTTTGAAATGCCAAAATTGGCTCAATAGGTCAAAGACCATTATGCTACAGCTGGTTGGTGAGTTCTTTGGAAATTTGAGATACTGTATATGAAGATTATGAATGCAGTGCAGGCCTCAAGAAAATAAAAGCCAGTGCTGTACTCCATACAGGTCTGAAATAAAGAATACTGTATACCTAATCCAGTCAAGCTCATAATTGAGGCGATGGCTAAAAGTAACAAAATTCAAAGGGAAGGAGGGAAAAATAGTAAACAAAAACATCAGACTAAGTAAAGATAATTTAATAATTAATTTTTTTTTTAGGAAACTCAAAAAGCAAAAAAAGAAGCAATTGCTTTGAAAATGCCACAAAGAAGGCACTTTCCTGAATGAGTCCACAAGTGCCGATTGGCTTTTTATTCTCAATGGTGCAATATGGTTGGTACCCGGCCACTGCCTTTTGTCTCAGCTGCCCGTATTATAACTCAGACCTCATCCGTGCAACACATTACCCCATCTCTTAAACAGCTTCATTGGCTTCCTGTAAAACTTAACACTGATTTTAAAATTCTTCTACTTACCTTCAAAGCACTTCATAACCTTGCTCCATTATACCTCTCTGAACTCATACACCTAACCGGACTTATAGGTCCTCTACATCTGGTCTTCTCATCACCTCCCTGCACGCCTGATCACCATGGGTTCCAAGGCATTTAGTCGTAGTACTCCTCCTCTCAAGAACTCACTACCACAAAACATTTGGGACACAGATTTCCTACCTATTTTCAAATCCCATTTTAAGACTTATCTGTTTAGATTAGTTTACATTAAATGTTCTTAGGCTGTATTTTTATTGCTGTATTTTCAGTTACATAAATATATGTATATGTGTTTGTGTACATGCTTGTTTTTTGTGGTTTATGATTTTATTATCTGTATGGTGTCCTTGGGTGTTTAGAAGGGTGCCTTGGAATAAAATATATTATTATTATTATTAATAACATTGATATGATTATAGAATGAGACTGGGAAAAAAGACGCAGCTGAAAAAACAGGCACAGTCAAATATTGAAAGATCCTAATTAACAGCGACTGCCAAAACAAATGGCAAAAAATCGAAGTCAAAAATTGTTGCAAATATTCAAAATCAGAAAAAAAACTTTTTAGACACTTTTTTTTTTATATGTTTTGAATGTGAGAAAGAAGGCCATAAAGTGTCTGTTGTCCATATACACGGATAGGGAAGCACAGCCAAATTCAACATTTTATCCCTTTGCATCATAGCATTTAAGTGCACAATCTCTGAGGACTTATAGCAACAACTGCCCAACGTATCCTAATGATGGTTACTGAAAATGACTGAATCCACTCTAAATAAATATGGTAGTGATAATGGTCCAGATAACTTTATAATTAAGAAAATTATGTGATGAGGCAAAAAAGTAACAATGAGTGTGAATTCCTGGAACTCAAAAAACCCTAGCATGATAGTCAAACAATAGAATTACATGAAAATAATCATGCATGAATTTAAATTATGCAAACTTCATAACGGGGCAGCATTGTGGTGGAGCGGTAGCACAGCTGCCTTGCAGTAAGGAGACCAGGGTCCTCCCTGCATGGAGTTTGTGTGTTCTACCCGTGTCTGCATGGGTTTCCTTTGGGTGCTCCGGTTTCCTCCCGCAGACATGTAGGTTAGGTGGATTGGTGATACTGAATTGGCCCTAGTGTGTGTGTGTGTGTGTGTGTGTTTATCCTGTGATGGACTAGGGCCCTGTCCAAGGTTTGTTCCTGCCTTGCGCTCTATACTATCTGAGATAGCATCCAGCATCCCTTGTAACCCTGTTCAGGACTAAGTGGGTTAGAAAATGACTGACTGACTGACTCTTCATAACACAATGCCACTTCAACAATGCAGTCTCTGGATATGCCCACAAGACGTCTAGGGTAACTTAGAATAGAAACGAGACAAGAGATGTGGATAATGAATGGTATCATACCATACCAATGAATCATTTTTATGGCCATAACCCTTCCAGTGTACACGACATTCAACAAATGCACCATGTCATCTAGAATTCTGTATAGGTTGAATTTTATATTATTCCAAACTATTAACCAAAATTGTCAGTGGAACACAAAAGGCAGAATAAGAAAGGCAGCAGTGTGCAGGGCAATGAGAGACTATAAAAACAGGACTAACTGACTTCCTAATAGCACATAGACCAATATATCTTGGTGCCAGTTTGCATGAAGGGACATGCAATTAAATATCTCGTTCAGCCAGCCACAGTTTTTGTCTGACTTTAAGATAAATGCAGTATTACGTTTCTAGTCACAAAAACTGCTGTGAGGGATTGCCGGCAATATATCCCAGCCAACACCCCCAAGCCGCCAGATGGAGCCATCCCTACAACATGGAGGGGCCCTGAATTCCAGCAGGGCATCATGGAACTTGGAGTCTTTCGTCACAGCCCTGCTGGATAACATGGGGGCCGCCAGGGGCCGCTGCAGGGAGGCCCAGGGACATGTATTTTCCTTATAGCCCGGAAGTACTTCCCAGTCGAGAGGACGGCAAGAATGACGTACTTCCGGGCTGAAGAAAAGAAGAAGATTTCACCTGACCCAGAACTGTTATAAAGTCACGTGGACTGAGGGACAGAAACACTTCCGGGTTGAAGACTTTAAAAGGACTGTGGGAGATCCCAGCAGTGAGCCGAGTTGGGAGGAAGGGTGACTGAGCTGCTGGGAGTGGAGGATTGTATTGATTTATTGTGATTGATTTATTGGAGTATTGTGGAGTGGAGGGTGCTTTGTGCACATTTGTTATTATAATAAATAATTATTTGGACTTTTATCTGGTGTCTGACAAGTGGTATGAGGGTTCAAGAGGACGACAGCGCCCCCTATCTGTCACACTGCTTAGCTAAAAGTCTAACCTTTTTGATATTCAGATGTGCCTACCTTCCACTTAATTTCAAAGCTTGTTCAAATTACTAGCTAATTACTAGTTACGGAGAGCGATATTGAAGGTAGATCAAATAAATGAGAATGAAATCCATATAAGCATTTGAAAGGAGACATTTTAAATGACAGAATGAACAAGGACATTTGTGAAGAATTCTGCTAGAGACAGAAAAAGTGCACAACTGTCTTGATCAGAATTTTCATTACATTGCAAATACTTTCTCCTTCTGAATGTTGGCTTTGGGGTGATATCCAGAAGTAAAGTTTAATGAACGACTAAGGTGTTTACAGACAATTGTCCAAAATGAGAAATAAATTGTGGCCAACAATCAGACACAAAACCATGGAGACTCAAAATCCTCTCCAAAAAGACAACAGCTTCATGCCCTCCCGGTTGGATCAAGACAAGGAATATAGTTTGCCCTTGGGTAATGGAGCCCCAGGTATCAACTCAATGGCATAATTGTACCCTCAATGTGGAGCAAATGTTTTACTAAATATATCAATCAATTCAGAGTACACAGAAGAAAGAACAGATAGTTTATTACAATATCGATGAGGAAGATATTGGTGACAAGGAAGATATTGTAATAATGCTTCTCATAAAATAAATTCTACTTTGGCTATTTCTTTTGTTTTCAAATTTATTGTTTGGTTGTTGTTATAACTATGGGCAAGCTAAAATGACTTGAGATACAGGAGACTGAATTATAAAAAAGTTCAGTTACTTCTTCAAAGAGACCAATTCTTATTTAGACAGATTGTGTAGTGTTGCCTAACTGACCAGAGCTAATAGGATTCCCATTAATCAGTAGTATTCTTGGTTTATATTATAATGGTACTTGAATAACTAGTTGCCACCTTTTCCCTCCTATGTTTAAGTTTTCTTTCTTCTTCTACTTTCTGTGCTACAATTATTAAATCTTCCAGTGTGTTATCAGTATTGTGACTTGCCAAGTCATCTTTAATATTTGTGGACAGTCCACAGAATACCACATTATATTTAAAAGACAACAAAATATTAAATTCTCAAAAAAAAATCACTAAGAATAAAACTATAGCATGAACACTGATACTATGGTTATGTGGCTGGGATTTTCATGGAATGTTCTCAGTTTTAATTCCCCAGTTCCACAATCAGATTGTCTGGAATTTTGATCACAAAGTTGACATATCACTGATACAAAAATCACTTCTATGGCCAATGATGTTGCAAGATATAACTTGTGATAGAAGAAAACGACTCCAGTCGTAACAAAGTGTTGGGGAAATGCCCTGTATATTGTCCGTTGGACAGGTCAAATAAATAAATGAAACAAAAAGGTTCAAAAAACATTCATCTAACCCCAGATACAAGGAAGCAGGACTATTTAAACAAAACAAAAATGGCTACAGGAAATTAAACAAAGGATGTGATGTCTTCGTAATGGCAAAGGAAGTGTGGAAGAAGAATGTTTTCCTCGGCACCATGTATCCTGTGTGTTTAGTAACTAGATTTTATAACAGATGCTTGTAACTCTAACAGTTAGGAAAGCTTGATTTATTGAACTAACAAAAATATGTTACCCAATGCTTTACTTCCTCAAAGTGAATGACTCAGGGTAGAAAGATCACAAGGCTGCAGGGTGTACGTGCAAGGCATCTGTCCTGTGATCAGCTTTGGGGAACATAGATAATGCTTAGCTCAGACATTGCTTAACTTACTAATCATGGGATAAAGAAGTATATAAGACTCCCCTTAATTTTCATTGGGGTTCAGAAGAGCCCTGCTGCAACAGACTGTGCTCTCTGAATCTCTATTTCCTGTGACTCCGAGTGTGAAATAAAAGAGAACTAACAAAGTACTACCTGCCTGCTGTCAAGTCTGCAATTTCTTTCGCCCACAGTTTTCTGGAGTCCAGACGTGGGGCAGGAGACGGACTGACAGCTGCCTGAACGGGATCGTCCAGTAAGCCACAAGTGCACCGATTTCCGGCCGGGTCGGGGGACCAGCTCCGGTAAAAGTTAGGACTGGACTGTCCTGGGCGTTTCCTGCGTGGGGAGTCGCTGACCTCCTCCTAGCCGAAGCGAAAGGCGACTGGACGGGATTTTTCCAAGCAGGCGAACGGAGTCGTGGTGAGTAGATCGGGGGTATTTCCCGTTGGTTTGACTGGTGTGCCGGAAATAATAAAAGTATAAAAGAGAAAGAGAAAAGAATAAGAGAAAATACTGTATCAAACCATAGGAGGGTTCTAGGGATTCACGGAAGGTGACTTTTGGGACCCTACGGAAAATGGCACAGTGTGAATGTTAGCAAGTCACCCCTTGTGAAGGAATAGAAAGGGGCGAGTGGCACGCTCCTAAAGCTTACGAGGAATAGGGGTGAATGGGCATAGTTAAAAGTGTGTGTGTTTAAATACACGGGAGGTCGAGTTTTCTATCCGCCGTCTAGTCATACTCTTATCTCAATGGGTTGCACAGGTGACGGGAGACAAAACCTTGGCAGTTTGAAGCATACGAGGGGTCTGATGAAGGGATTGGGGTGGAAACCTCCATATCCCGGACTCCACTCTGAGTATTGATGTAGGATTCTGCTGACCTGAATACACGGACACGAAGTCACCTGTAGCTGTAATCCGGGGATAGGAGCAGACAGCGGGTAGAATGGGGAAATAAACGAGGGCTGAGTCATTTTCTGCTGATATCCCACCGCTCACTATGGGAAAGAAAAATAGCAAGCCAGTCAAACAGATCCCCCAGGGTCCTAAAAACCTAATGTTAGAAGGATTATTTTCGGAGAATCACCAGGCTCCAAGCATGCGCACGGGTTTAAAGGGAGGATCCCCTAGAAAGATGATAGAAAAGAAAAGAATGCAGTTTGTTGTGTTTTTGTGAAATGTGGCTCACAACTAACATCCCAGATGCTAACGTGGAGCTACCCGGGTTTAGCACAGTTAGAGCGGACAGAGATGCAAGTACCTGTGGGAAGCACAAAGGAGGAGGACTCGCTCTCTATGTTAATACACGGTGGTGTAACTCTGGACATGTTAACGTCAAAATCTCCACTTGCTGCAGGGACATTGAACTGTTGGCCGTAAGTTTACGTCCCTATTACTTGCCCAGAGAGTTTGGACACGTCATTGTTGTTATTGTATACATTCCACCTCGGGCGGACGTGGAGTGGGCGAGTGACATCATCCATTCTGCTGTTGCTAAATTACAAACGCAGCACCCAGAGGCGCTTGTGCTAATCGCTGGAGACTTTAACCATGTGACGCTGGACAAAACATTACCTGCATTCTCCCAGTATGTGGACTGTAACACCTGGGGAAATAAGACTATTGATTTACTGTATGCAAACGTTAAAGACGCATACAGCGCCACCCCCTGCCTGCGCTTGGGAAAGCAGATCATAACCTGGCTCTGCTTCAGCCTCACTATAAACCAAAAGTGAGAGTCCTACCTGTAACCACACGATCATTTAGGAAGTGGACCCCGGATGCTGAGAATACTCTGAGAGAATGCTTTGGAACTACAGACTGGGATATCCTGCAGGGATCACATAGTGAGAACATTGAGGAAGTTGTTGACTGCACTACTGACTACATCAACTTCTGTATGGACATTGTAGTTCCAGTAAGAACTGTACGCTGCTATGCTAACAACAAGCCATGGATTACAAGTGACATCAAGGGCCTTTTGAACCAGAAGAAAAGGGCTTTTAAAGACGGTGATCAGCATGAGCTCAAGCGCGTGCAGAAGGAACTCCGAATCCAGCTCAGGGCGGCAAAGGAGCAGTACAGGAGAAAGCTGGAGCAGAAGTTGCAGAATAACAGCATAAAGGAAGTGTGGGATGGGATGAAGATCATCACTGGCTGCAGCTCAAAGCGGGGTACCACCATCAAGAGAGACGTGAAGAGAGCAAACCAAATGAACAACTTCTTTAACAGGTTTGACCACCCTAACCCACTCTCACTCTCACCTCGAAGTACTGCATCCTCCACACATCCTTCTGCTGATACCAGCATAGAAGACACATCCCCACCCATAATTACAACAGCGCAAGTGAGCAGAGAGCTGAGGAGACTTCGTGCCAGCAAAGCAGCGGGTCCAGATGGAGTATCGCCACGACTGCTGAAGGTCTGTGCATCGGAGCTGGGGGGTCCTCAACAGCGCATCTTCAACCTGAGCCTGGAACAGGGGAGAGTCCCGAGGCTTTGGAAAACATCTTGTATCACCCCAGTCCCAAAGGTATCACGTCCTAGTGAGCTGAATGACTTTCGGCCTGTTGCTCTGACATCACATGTGATGAAGACCATGGAGAGGCTGCTGCTTCACCACCTTAGGCCACAGGTTCAACACGCCCTCGACCCTCTGCAGTTTGCATATCAGGAGAAGGTGGGAGCGGAGGATGCCATCATCTATATGCTACACCGATCCTTCTCTCACTTGGACAGAGGCAGTGGTGCTGTAAGAATTATGTTTCTAGACTTCTCTAGCGCTTTCAACACAATCCAACCTCTGCTCCTTAGGGACAAGCTGACAGAGATGGGATTAGATTCATACCTAGTGGCATGGATCGTGGACTATCTTAAAGACAGACCTCAGTATGTGCGTCTTGGGAAATGCACGTCTGACATTGTGGTCAGCAACACAGGAGCGCCACAAGGGACTGTACTTTCTCCGGTCCTGTTCAGCCTATATACATCGGACTTCCAATACAACTCGGAGTCCTGCCATGTGCAAAAGTTCGCTGATGACACTGCTATCGTGGGCTGCATCAGGAATGGGCTGGAGGAGGAGTATAGGGACCTAATCAATGACTTTGTTAAATGGTGCGACTCAAACCACCTACAACTGAACACCAGCAAAACCAAGGAGCTGGTGGTGGATTTTAGGAGGCCCAGACCCCTCATAGACCCCGTGATTATCAAAGGTGACTGTGTGCAGATGGTGCAGACCTATAAATATCTGGGAGTGCAGCTGGATGGTAAATTAGACTGGACTGCCAATACTGATGCGCTGTGCAAGAAAGGACAGAGCCGGCTATACTTCCTTAGAAGGCTGGCGTCCTTCAACATCTGCAATAAGATGCTGCAGATGTTCTATCAGACAGTTGTGGCGAGCGCCCTCTTCTATGCGGTGGTGTGCTGGGGAGGCAGCATTAAGAGGAAAGACGCCTCACTCCTGGACAAACTGGTGAGGAAGGCAGGCTCTATTGTTGGCATGTAGCTGGACAGTTTAACATCTGTGGCAGAGCGAAGGGCGCTCAGCAGGCTCCTATCAATTATGGAGAATCCACTGCATCCACTAAACAGTGTCATCTCCAGACAGAAGAGCAGCTTCAGTGACAGACTGCTGTCACTGTCCTGCTCCACTGACAGATTGAGAAGATCGTTCCTCCCCCAAACTATGCGACTCTTCAATTCGTAAACGTTAACATTTAACATTATACAAAGTTATTGTCTGTTTTTCACCTGCATTATTATCATTCTTTAATTTAATATTATTTATTGTATCAGTATGCTGCTGCTGGAGAATGTGAATTTCCCATTGTCATTAATAAAGTATCTATCTATCTATCTATCTATCTATCTATCTATCTATCTATCTATCTATCTATCTATCTATCTATCTATCTATCTATCTATCTATCTATCTATCTATCTATCTATCTATCTAGATATGATCCCTCCCCTCATACTGATTCGGATGAGGATGTAAGCGATCCTTGCCCTGTGAAATCTTCAGGTCCCTCCATTTCTCAACGCACTAGAAGCCATACACAGTCCCAACAGGATTCCACCTCCTTCCTGAAAGACAATAATTATTCCCCTTTCCGAGCACAAACCCCGCAAGACCCTTCTCTTTCATGCCCCCTCATTGAAGTCCTGAACCCCCGTCATGACCCTTCCCAGTCCCCAGGTGCTGACAACCCTACTACTATAATAATACACCGTAATTGGGAAATACAGGAGTTAAAAGACATAGTAAAAGAATTACCTGATCCTAAGGTGATCGGTGGGTTAAAGTTTGTGGAACAGCTGCAGCAGCTGGACGATATGTATAAGCCCAATGCCGCAGAATGGACTCAGGTGCTGCGGAGAAAGCTTGGCACCACATGGGCCACTGTAAATCATGGACAGCATAACGGAAACCTGTGGCAGTGGAACAAGGCACTGCCTCGGGGCCGAAATGAAGGTCCCTTTATTACGCAATGGGAACATGTTAAAAATAACATTAAGGACAAGTATAAGAAAGGCACAGATTGGTCTCTTATCTCAGCTGCCAAACAGAAAAAGGATGAGACAGTAGATGAATTGGCACACCGAATTCAAGAGTTAATGGCAACACACTCCGGCCTCGAAAATCCAGATGACCGAACTAAAGCTGCAGTTCCTCCTTTTGTTTCCGGACTTAGAAGCGACATCCCAAATAGAGTGCGCACTTCCTGCATTGGGTGGGAAGGTGCCACTTTTGAAGAAGTAAGACGGCATGCGGAACATGCCGAACGACAAACTAAACAGAAAGAATCAGACACACAAGCCAAGTTGATTGCAGCACAAATGAACTATTACACAGGTGGGGCCACTTCCGGCAGAAGTCGTGGATGTGGAGGATTTTTCCAGGGACAAGGGCGTGAACGGGGACGAGGTCGCGGATATATGCTACCTAATCCAAGTGGATCGCCCACTCAGCTGCCTCCCCCTCCAGATCCAAATGCTGCACCTTATGCTTGTTACGGGTGTGGTGAAATGGGACACTTCCGTCACAACTGCCCGCATAAGTGCCCTCCCCCTCCTCTGCTGCCTGAATCTGAAGACATTCCTTGGTCCTAGGAACTCGCAGGGACCCCCAGCCACTCCCTTCAGTTGCCTTTGCTCACTCACAACTCTGAAACAGATCCATTATTGACTCTGTTAGTAAATGGCACTGAAACTGCTTTCCTTGTGGACACAGGAGCCACGCGCTCCACTTTGTCGCTGAAGGAGGTCCCTGCCTCGAGAGATACAGTGACTGGGTTTACTGCTTCCGGACAACCACATGTTTTACTGGTTTCAAAGCCTCTTCGAGTTCAGCAACACACCGATTTCTTTTAAATCAGCTCTGTCCAGTTAATCTTTCAGGAAGGGATCTCATGACAAAGCTTTCTCTCTCCATTTCCATGACTGAACAGGGATTTTTCTGTTCGTCTCCCAAGCTACTGTGCCAAATCGCACCTCACCCCAAACCCTCTTTTGCAGCCTGGACTTTAAATGTTTCTCCACACACCATCCTTCTCAAAGCCCTACACTCCTTCCCCTCCTGTCTTTTTCCCCACTTACAAGTCCCTGACACCCTACATTGCACTGCTCAATATTTGCCTGCAGAAGTAGACACCCCCTGGCTAGAATCCTTTTTATCTTCAGGCACCTGCCCCGAAACCCTTCATATCACTTGTATCTTTATTTCCTCCACGAAAGCTGCTGCTTATGTTCTCACATGCTCACAGAATATTTTCTATCTTGGTGATTCAGTCCCTCATGTTTCTTTAGCCAAATCTAATACCGTCCGTTGGGTGGAAATTGGACCATGGGTAGAACAATGTCTTAATAGAACGGACTGGTTACATGTTGCTCCGGGTATCTTTGATACCTCAGATCATTTGATAACTAAAGTTGTGCTTCAAAATGATTTTTTAGTACATCGTGCATTGTGCCGTCCTTCCTTTTCTGCTTTTTCATTGCAAATCACCTCTCCCCCTTGGCTCTCTTCACTTCCTGATTCACTGTGGTCCCAAGGAAAGAATGATTATGGAAGGATAGCCCATTGTGAGCCTCTGGTGATTCACCCAAAATCTTCCTACCGCCCACACCGTGCCCAGTACCCTCTGTTTCCCGAGGCAGAGGCTGGCATCGCCGCCGTGCATTCTGACCTCGTGAAACGTGGAGCAATTATTCCAATTAAATACTTTCCAGTCAACTCCCCCATTTTACCTGTAAGAAAGGCTGACGGTTCATGGCGTTTTGTTCAAGACCTACGACAAGTTAACTCTGCAATTTTTCCTAGAGCACCTATTGTTCCTAATCCTTCCACTATTCTTTCCACAATACCCCCCTCCGCCCGTTATTTTTCAGTGATTGATTTGGCTAATGCTTTCTTCTCTATTCCTGTACACCCTGATTCTCAATTCTGGTTTGCTTTTACTTTTCAAAACCGCCGATGGACCTGGACCGTCATGCCTCAGGGATATACTGAAGCCCCTTGTGTATATGGACAAGCTCTTGCTCAAAATTTAGAAGGCTTTTGGCCAGACAAAGACAGTGTATTGATACAGTATGTAGATGATATAATGTTATGTAGTACTACTGAAGAAGACTGTGAACATGATACTCAGAAATTGTTATTATTTTTAGCAGAAAATGGCCATAACGTTTCTAAGGCAAAACTATAGTTAATTCAAACAATTGTGAAATATTTAGGTCATGACATCACTTGTGGAACAAGAGCTCTCTCTAGCGATCGCATTAACACCATTCAGAATCTTCCCAGACCTGTCAAAAAACAGCAGGTTATGTCTATATTGGGCATTCTAGGCTACTGCTGGCAATGGATTCTAAATTTCACTGAAAGAGCACAGGCGTTACAAAATTTGGCAAACACCCCTGGCCTCCCTCTTTCTGGTCAGGTGCAATGGACCCAGCCGGCTGAGAAGGCTCTTAGTGATTTAAAAAGTGCACTACTCTCTGCGCCTGCTTTAGGACTCCCTGACTATTCTCGTCCATTCACTCTGTTCATGGACGAAAAGGGGGGATTTATGAATGCAGTTTTAACACAAGCGCATGGCGACAAACAAAGGCCAGTGGCCTATTTTTCGAAAGAATTGGATCCTGTGGCTGCAGCGCTCCCACCTTGTCTTAGGGCTGTGGCCGCCACGACAGAAGCTGTACTAGCTAGTATGGATATAGTGCTCATGAGCCCCCTAATGGTGAAAGTGCCTCATGCTGTACATTTCATTTTAGTACAGGCTAAGACCTCACATCTTACCACCGCTAGGGCAATACACTATCAAAATGTTCTCTGTACCTTGTCAAATGTCACTATTGAAAGATGCTCTACCTTAAATCCAGCCACTCTTCTTCCAACTGAAGAAGAAGGAGAGCCACATGACTGTCATGATGAAATAGCTAAGGTTGTAAAGCCTAGACCAGACCTACAGGAAACACCGTTAGAAGATGGAGAAATAATTTTTATGGACGGATGTTCCTTACGATTAGAGAATGGAACGCCCTCAACCAGCTACGCAGTGGTCAAAAGTGACCGCTTATTGGAAGCAAATCGAATCTCGTCAAGTTTAAGTGCACAAGCGGCTGAGCTAATAGCCCTCATTCGAGCGTGCCAGCTGTCTGAAGGGAAAATCATAACAATTTACACAGACTCTAGATATGCCTTTGGAGTCTGCCATGATCATGGAGCCTTATGGAAATTACGGGGATTTAAGACCAGTACTGGCAAACCCATCCAACATCAAAAGCTAATCGAATCCCTCTTGGAGGCCATAACTAAACCATCAAAGTTAGCGATCATTAAATGTCAAGCTCACACAGGAAAACAGGATCCTGTCAGCAAAGGGAACGAATTAGCTGATCACTTTGCTAAACAGGCTGCGTATAATAACACACCAATTTCTTTATTCCAACAGAGAAATGACCAGGACCCTGATAATCAGATTATTTCTTTGCAGAGTGCAGCCACGGACAGAGAAAAGAGAAAATGGTCCAAAGAAGGGTCCCTATCGGATGGAGTCTGGACCCATAGGCAAACTAACAAACCTTTCCTCCCGAAGGCTTCTTTCCCAGGTATGGCAAAAATCGCCTATGGCCTAGACCATGCTGGAAAAGACGCCATGGTTCAAGATGCTGAAAAACATTGGGAAGCTGTAGGCTTCTCTACATATGCAGAGCAGTTCTGCAGGTGCTGTGCATTATGTCAGAAGTTTAATGTAGGAAAGGGCACCCAGGTAAGTCCTGCCGTTACACCTAATCCAATGGGTCGGTTTGAACATCTCCAAATGGATTTCATTGAACTAACTCCGTCTAAAGGATACCGTTATTGTCTTGTAATTGTTGATGTGTTCTCTCGATGGGTGGAAGCTTTCCCTTCCAAACACACTGATGCTAAAACTGTAGCAAAAGCTTTAATCAAAGAAATCATTCCTAGGTGGGGCATACCGCAGAAATTGCAAACTGATAATGGCACTCATTTTGTGAATTCCGTTATAAATGAATTGACTACTTGGCTCCAGATAAATCCATCCATCCATTTTCCAACCCGCTGAATCCGAACACAGGGTCACGGGGGTCTGCTGGAGCCAATCCCAGCCAACACAGGGCACAAGGCAGGAACCAATCCTGGGCAGGGTGCCAACCCACCGCAGGACACACACAAACACACCCACACACCATGCATACACTAGGGCCAATTTAGAATCGCCAATCCACCTAACCTGCATGTCTTTGGACTGTGGGAGGAAACCGGAGCGCCCGGAGGAAACCCACGCAGACACGGGGAGAACATGCAAACTCCACGCAGGGAGGACCCAGGAAGCGAACCCGGGTCCCCAGGTCTCCCAAATGCGAGGCAGCAGCGCTACCCACTGTGCCACCGTGCCGCCCCTCCAGATAAATGTGCATCATTATTGCAAATACCACCCTCAGAGTGGAGGCATTGTGGAACGGTGCAACGGCACCCTAAAATCTAAATTGGCGAAAATCTGCGAGCAGACAAATTTATCCTGGCCGGATGCTCTGCCTCTGGCCTTGATGGGACTGAGGGGAAGAACACACCGGCAATTAGGACTGTCGCCGTTTGAAATTCTGACCGGATGATCCATGCCTGTTGGGATGGTTATGGGAAATGTTAACCTGCATACCGTGGACAATGATCTTCTCTCCAATCTTACAGGTCTCCGAGCTTCTCTGAAGGAAGTCCACGAGCAGGTTAATCAGGCCTGGAGGACCAGCCCTCCATCGAATAACTCGACAATTCTCTTAGGTACTTGGATCCTGGTCCGGGACACCCGAAGGAAACACTGGCATCAGCCTAGGTGGAGAGGACCGTTCCAAGTTCTTCTATCCACACCGCACGCAGTGAAAGTTGAAGGATTGCCCGCTTGGATTCACGCTTCACACTGCAAAAGATGGCATCCCTAACATTCATACTCATTCTGATTACACTCTTACTGTTTTTCCTTCCATTATCCATTTCACGAGTGACATTGACTTTCCAGGTGGGGAAGACTGCCTCATTCCAGGTTGACTTTTGTGAAATTGCCCCCTGTAGTGGCAAACAGGAACAATGGGAAGAGTTGACAAATATGTCTGTGTGAGCTACCCTTATTATGACGATGATTCAAGTTTTGCCTCATCTGACTCTGAATGTGGATTCTGGAGCGATGTATTTGCAAATACAGGACCACAAGACTGGGGCTATAAACCCTGGCAGGCTACTCAGTATGGCCTAAAAACACGATTTTCTATTATAAAAGGACATGCCCCCCATGACTGTGCTGAGAACCATTGTAATCCTTTCATTATTACTTTAAAAGATCCCTCTTTGCATGATTCAGGAACTTATGTCTTAGTTGCATACGCAACTGGTTACGATCCACGGGGACTTTTTCAAATTAAGGTTACTAATAATTCCAACCACTGTCGTCTCCACCCTGCCGCTAATACTCCCCAGCCTTCTCTTTCCTTTTCTCCTGATTTGCAGCAGACTTCTGTTAAAATAATGAATGTTTCTACTCTTTCATCCACCTTTTCCATTGAAACTGGATATGGCGACCAGAACCGCTGGTTACAGTGGGTATTATACTCTGCTAAACAAGTAAATCAATCTGATTGCTACGCCTGTGCTACGGCCAGGCCACATTTGGGTACCGTCCCTTTCCCTCTTTCTAATATTTCTGACCCCGCTGGTCTTCCTTGTCTTCTATCCCTCCTCACCACTTCCTCTACACCTAAAGACCCTAACTGTATTACCCTCTCCCTTCTTTTTCCCCCCACTCGACATATGACCCCTCCTGTGTTCCAGCCACATGAAGGCAACTATACTTGCTTTTGCAGCAACTATTCCTCCACCCTGCGAGGAACAACTGTTGGTAATATCCCCTCTTCCTTCTGTTCCCAGACTTTCCAGGTTAACTCTACCTCATTTGATCCTACATTATCCCTTTTCTATTAACACAAACCACCCCCCGTGCTGATATTTGGTGGATGTGCCGTACTTCCAAGTTACTAGATATCCTTCCCCCTGAGTGGATCGGCACATGTGCTTTAATCCAACTCGTGATGCCCTTCCGCCTCCTCCCTCTCAATTCTCCTCGTGTGACGTCTACTCCTGACCGACGTCGCAAACCACGCTCAGTTGATTCTTCCACATTCTCTTTTCATGGCCCTGGCATTTACATTGATTCCATTGGTGTCCCCCGCAGAGTCCCTGATAAATTTAAAGCCAGAGATCAAGTTGCTGCTGGATTTGAGTCGATCTTTCCCATAGTTACAATAAATAAAAATGTAGATTGGATTAATTACTTATATTACAACCAACAGCGTTTCGTAAATTTTACTAAAGAAGCTGTTGAAGGGATACATGAGCAGCTTGATAGAACATCCCTTATGACTTGGCAAGTTCGGTTGGCATTAGATATGCTCCTCACCGAGAAGGGTGGTGTATGTGCTATGTTTGGTGACGCATGCTGCACTTACATCCCTAATAATACGGCTCCCGATGGATCGATCACCCATGCTTTAGCAGGTTTAACTGCCCTTTCTAATGAATTAGCGACCAATTCTGGCATCTCTAATCCATGGGATAAATGGTTCATGTCTACTTTTGGATCCTGGGGCCAATGGCTCAAGTCAGTTTTTATTTCTCTTGCAGTTGCCTTTTTGATCTTCTTACTCGTTGCTTGCTGTATTGTCCCCCTGATACGATATATTGTGTCCAAATATTTCACTGCCTCCATGGCCAAGGCTTATATGTTACACGAAGAACGAATGCTCCAATTCTCTTCCTCCTCTACTTCCACTCCCTCCCCTTCTCCTACTCTTCCCCGTCCTGCCTCTATTTAACCCATATTTTTGTTGGTTCAAAAAGGGGGGAATGTGGAAGAAGAATGTTTTCCTCGGCACCATGTATCCTGTGTGTTTAGTAACTAGATTTTATAACAGATACTTGTAACTCTAACAGTTAGGAAAGCTTGATTTATTGAACTAACAAAAATATGTTACCCAATGCTTTACTTCCTCAAAGTGAATGACTCAGGGTAGAAAGATCACAAGGCTGCAGGGTGTACGTGCAAGGCGTCTGTCCTGTGATCAGCTTTGGGGAACATAGATAATATTTAGCTCAGACATTGCTTAACTTACTAATCATGGGATAAAGAAGTATATAAGACTCCCCTTAATTTTCATTGGGGTTCAGAAGAGCCCTGCTGCGACAGACTGTGCTCTCTGAATCTCTACTTCCTGTGACTCCGAGTGTGAAATAAAAGAGAACTAACAAAGTACTACCTGCCTGCTGTCAAGTCTGCAATTTCTTTCGCCCACAGAAGTGACGTCATCTTAATAGGGTACGGAAGTGGAAGTGGAGCCCCGGCCATTTTGAGTGCTGGAATGGGTGTGTTTTTATTTGTCTTCTTTGCGGCTGAGAAAAGAGAGAAAGAGACGTTAGTACCTTTCAATAACCCTTCATCTTGCGATGTTATCTTTACCTTAGGGCTTGTTGGCTACCTCCGAATCGCGCATGTGTGACAAACTGTAAATATCTCTGATTTGTTGCAGCGTTCTCTGTCAATTTAAAGAAATATGTGACCATAACTTGATCAGATGAAATCTACAGCAATAATGGGGACAGCACTAATTATAAAATGAGTTGGAGGGGCAACAAGAATCCTTTCTGTTCTGCTTATTCTCTCACCCCTATTCAAAAATTTCAAAATTTTTTCCTAGCCTTGTGAACAGGCTTCTTGAATTAATGACTTTTAAGTATGTATTGGAAGGTGTATTGTAACAGTTTTCTATGACTTTTTGTGCATAGTTATGTTTCAGCATGGACAGTTTGGGGGGTGTTTCTGAGACAGAGAATTCAGCTGTGGCATTTATTCGTTGATTCTCCTAATATTTCAGGAGCTGAATAATATTTTTTGGACCATTTTGTCTGCCATTTTGATTTCTTAACACTCATTCACATTTTCCTACCCCGTCATTAGGTCTGTGTCCCACATTTAGCATGTTTACATGCACTTCATTAACCCGATTATTCACAGAAACTTGATTTCTAAAATGCCACAAAATCCTTATTCCGTTTAGAGAAATTGGGTTACTGGCCTCTGAGAAACCTGATTGACAGAGGTAGATTTCTCTTTGAATAAACCAGCAAAGTAAACCCTTAATCGGGGCACTGTTTGGGATTTTGTAGCCTGCGTATGTCAGATGCACTTTCAGCCTGTGTGTGCATTTGCTTCGCACACACTTTCAGCAACCACAGGTAGAAGCGGCCACAAAATACATTTCTAGTGGGGAATGTTGGAGTGATCACATTATTTCTTTTTCTAGTTTAAATAATCTGTTTTAATATTTCAGAAATCACTCAATTAATGTTGATGAGCTAAACATACAGTGCTAAATTCAGCAACATAATCTTGACAGCATAGAGCAACACATAAAAATTAAAGTACACTGCATAGTCTGATTACTTTTTAAAGGAACGAGTAACCTAATGCAATATTTAATTTTATTAAAGTAGGAGTACCTGTTATTGTTATTGTCCCAGCAGTACTAGGAGTAAGGCAAGAAGCATGTCTACTGGGTCCTTTGCAGGGTTCAGTAGCACAGCTAAGCAGAAACAAATTTGCTCCGTATAATCTGGTAACAGAAACCTAAAAAACAAAGCGTAAATTTGACTAAACATATTTATGAAAACAAGAAATTATCACAGGCGTCATGCTTATTTTTGGATTCATGCTGGCTGAAGGTGATGTTTAACTCTTAACCTGTGCAGTTTTTTGAGGTCAAAGTGTTTTGACAAAGGAGAACTCCAGAAGATCAATTGCACACGTAAATGTGGATTATTAAGAAACCAGGTTTCTTTTTTAACTGGGTTATTCAACTTACCCTGATTATGTGTGTGCATGTAAACACACTGAGTTGCAGGGGTGTGGCCTCAGAGTTCGTGATCAGTTATTGATTAGCATGACAAGTTAAAAGGTCAGCTGTAGATGCACTTCCTCATTGAATGTATGGTTTCAACATCTCTTTCAAACCTTTTACTTAAATGCCATCCATCCATCCATTGTCTCCCGCTTATCCGAGGTCGGGTCGCGGGGGCAGCAGCTTGAGCAGAGATGCCCAGACTTCCCTCTCCCCGGCCACTTCTTCTAGCTCTTCCGGGAGAATCCCAAGGCGTTCCCAGGCCAGTCGAGAGACATAGTCCCTCCAGCGTGTCCTGGGTCTTCCCCGGGGCCTCCTCCCGGTTGGACGTGCCCGGAACACCTCACCAGGGAGGCGTCCAGGAGGCATCCTGATCAGATGCCCGAGCCACCTCATCTGACTCCTCTCGATGCGGAGGAGCAGCGGCTCTACTCTGAGCCCCTCCCGGATGACTGAGCTTCTCACCCTATCTTTAAGGGAAAGCCCAGACACCCTGCGGAGGAAACTCATTTCAGCTGCTTGTATTCGCGATCTCGTTCTTTCGGTCACTACCCATAGCTCATGACCATAGGTGAGGGTAGGAACATAGATCGACTGGTAAATTGAGAGCTTCGCCTTGCGGCTCAGCTCATTTTTCACCACGACAGACCGATGCAGCTCCCGCATTACTGCGGATGCCGCACCGATCCGCCTGTCGATCTCACGCTCCATTCTTCCCTCACTCGTGAACAAGACCCCGAGATACTTGAACTCCTCCACTTGGGGCAGGATCTCGCTACCAACCCTGAGAGGGCACTCCACCCTTTTCCGGCTGAGGACCATGGTCTCAGATTTGGAGGTGCTGATTCTCATCCCAGCCGCTTCACACTCAGCTGCGAACCGATCCAGAGAGAGCTGAAGATCACGGCCTGATGAAGCAAACAGGACAACGTCATCTGCAAAAAGCAGTGACTCAATCCTGAGCCCACCAAACCGGACCCTCTCAACGCCCTGGCTGCGCCTAGAAATTCTGTCCATAAAAGTTATGAACAGAATCGGTGACAAAGGGCAGCCCTGGCGGAGTCCAACTCTCACTGGAAACGGGTTCGACTTACTGCCGGCAATGCGGACCAAGCTCTGGCACCGATCGTACAGGGACTGAACAGCCCTTATCAGGGGGGCCGGTACCCCATACTCTCGGAGCACCCCCTACAGGATTCCCCAAGGGACACGGTCGAATGCCTTTTCCAAGTCCACAAAACACATGTAGACTGGTTGGGCAAACTCCCATGCACCCTCCAGGACCCTGCTAAGGGTATAGAGCTGGTCCACTGTTCCGCGACCAGGACGAAAACCACACTGTTCCTCCTGAATCCGAGGCTCGACTATCCGACGGACCCTCCTCTCCAGGACCCCTGAATAGACTTTTCCAGGGAGGCTGAGGAGTGTGATCCCTCTGTAGTTGGAACACACCCTCCGATCCCCCTTCTTAAAGAGGGGGACCACCACCCCGGTCTGCCAATCCAGAGGCACTGTCCCTGATGTCCATGCGATGTTGCAGAGGCGTGTCAGCCAAGACAGTCCTACAACATCCAGAGCCTTGAGGAACTCCGGGCGTATCTCATCCACCCCCGGGGCCCTGCCACCAAGGAGTTTTTTGACCACCTCGGTGACCTCAGTCCCAGAGATGGGGGAGCCCACCTCTGAGAACCCAGGCTCTGTTTCCTCATTGGAAGGCATGTTAATGGGTTTGAGGAGGTCTTCGAAGTATTCCCCCCACCGACCCACAACGTCCCGAGTCGAGGTCAGCAGCGCACCATCCCCACCATATACAGTGTTGACACTGCACTGCTTCCCCTTCCTGAGACGCCGGATGGTGGACCAGAATCTCCTCGAAGCCGTCCGAAAGTCGTTCTCCATGGCCTCTCCAAACTCCTCCCACGCCCGAGTTTTTGTCTCAGCAACCACCAAAGCCGCATTCCGCTTGGCCTGCCGGTACCTATCAGCTGCCTCCGGGGTCCCACAGGACAAAAGGGTCCTGTAGGACTCCTTCTTCAGCTTGACGGCATCCTTCACCTCCGGTGTCCACCAACGGGTTCGGGGATTGCCGCCACGGCAGGCACCGACCACCTTACAGCCACAGCTCCGGTCAGCTGCCTCAACAATAGAGGCACGGAACATGGCCCATTCGGACTCAATGTCCCCCACCTCCCTCAGGATGTGGTCGAAGTTCTGCCGGAGGTGGGAGTTGAAGCTACTTCTGACAGGGGGCTCTGCCAGACGTTCCCAGCAGACCCTCACAACACGTTTGGGCCTACCACGCCTGACCGGCATCCTCCCCCACCATCGAAGCCCACTCACCACCAGGTGGTGATCAGTTGACAGCTCTGCCCCTCTCTTCACCCAAGTGTCCAAGACATGTGGCCGCAAGTCCGACGACACGACCACAAAGTCGATCATCGAACTGAGGCCTAGGGTGTCCTGGTGCCAAGTGCACATATGAACACCCCTATGCTTGAACATGGTGTTCGTTATGGACAATCCGTGACGAGCACAGAAGTCCAATAACAAAACACCGCTCGGGTTCAGATCAGGGGGGCCATTCCTCCCAATCACGCCCTTCCAGGTCTCACTGTCATTGCCCACGTGAGCATTGAAGTCTCCCAGCAGAACGAGGGAGTCCCCAGATGGTATGTCCTCTAGGACCCCCTCCAGGGACTCCAAAAAGGGTGGGTACTCCGAACTGTTGTTCGGTGCATACGCACAAACAACAGTTAGGAACCGTCCCCCCACCCCAAGGTGAAGGGAGGCTACCCTCTCGTCCACCGGGGTAAACCCCAATGTACAGGCTCCAAGTTGGGGGGCAATGAGTATACCCACACGTGCTCGGCGCCTCTCACCGGGGGCAACTCCAGAGTGGTACAGAGTCCAGCCCCTCTCAAGGAGATTGGTCCCAGAGTCCAAGCTGTGCGTCGAGGTGAGTCCGACTATATCTAGCCGGAACCTCTCAACTTCGCGCACTAGCTCAGGCTCCTTCCCCTTCAGAGAGGTGACATTCCACGTCCCAAGAGCCAGCTTCTGTAGCCGAGGATCGGACCGCCAAGGTCCCCGCCTTCGGCCACCACCCAACTCACACTGCACCCGACCTCCTTGGCCCCTCCCATAGGTGGTGAGCCCATGGGAAGGGGGACCCACGTTGCGTCTTCGGGCTGTGCCCGGCCAAGCCCCATGGGTGCAGGCCCGGCCACCAGGCGCTCGCCATCAAGCCCCACCTCCAGGCCTGGCTCCAGAGTGGGGCCCCGGTGACCCGCGTCCGGGCAAGGGAAAACGCCGTCCAAAATTGTTTTTCTTCATAGGAGGTTTGTTTAACCGCTCTTCGTCTCATCCCTCACCTAGGACCAGTTTGCCTTGGGTGGCCCTACCAGGGGCATAAAGCCCCGGACAACAGAGCTCCTAGGATCATTGGGACACGCAAACCCCTCCACCACGATAAGGTGACGGTTAAAGGAGGGGTACGGTTAAAGGAGGGGTAACGGTTAAAGGAGGGGTACTTAAATGCTTTTTCTTTTATTGATGCTGACCCCTTGCTTTGTTTTTTGAGCTCAGTTGTGTCTCACACTCTGGTTTTCCTGCTGTTCTTTTGATCTCATGGTTCTAACCCTTTTCTGCCTGATTATGCCTCTCCTGGCTCTCTCAGAAACTATCTTTGTCAGTCCGGTGACATAACAGTATGCATGTCAATGGGACCATGGATGTTTATATAGTCAAGCACCTCTTCTAGGCATAAGCAAGCTTACTGCATCTTCTATAGTGGTATGCAGAAAAAAATTCTGTATGCATTCAAGTTTGCTGCACAACTTATGCCTATTGAACCCTTGAGCTAGATAATATACTTTCTTTTCACCACCCCAAAAAATCCAATCACGAATATATATTTTCATCACACTTTATAGTAGCTCTTATTATAGACGCTATATCATAGCTGACCCCATCTCTGACCAACAGATTTGTTTTTTAAAGCTGACTATTCCAAGCCAAAGGCACCATGCTACCAGGTGGTCTTTTACTACAACACCTTTAGAAAAAAGGCAATATTGTGAGCAACTTATAGTTAAGCTCAAGGAATTTATTGCAATCAGCAGTGGCAGTGTAGACAATCCAGCTCCTATTTGTCTTGAAATAAATGGTTTTATCAGGGATAATACTAATGCATTCCCATCTCATCTGGCCCACTCAAATCTAAAAAAAAATTATGAACTGGAAGAGATGTTGCAAAATATAAAACAAACTCATCTGTGAAAGTTAGACTAAGGCCATGAGGTAGCTGTTGTAGCTGTTTGAACTGAGCTTAATGCTTTATCGTTTTATCACACTGAGTTCAAAATTCATAATACTTATGCTCATTCTTATATTTCAGGATCCGCTCAAAGGAAACTACAAACATGGAATATTTATAAAAATAAATCTGTGGCTTAATTGAGTCTATAAGGTCGAAATCTTGCACTAACTGAAATAATCCAAAAATATATGCTGAATACCTTTTTTATGTTGATTTGTTTGCTAACCACAAAGAAACCTCTACTACTCAAATTTGAGGAATTTTTAATTACTTAAACTTCCCAACATTACTACCAAAGAGGTGGCATTATTAAATACCCTTTAGCTTCAAAGATGTAAGCCCAGGTATTAACATGGCATGACTTTCACTGTTGCCTAAGCAGAATAAGAATTTCCTTACATGCCTTAGCCACAAGCCAGAAGCCACATTGTTTCCTGATTTTCCCCCCCTTTGGTTGCTGTCTATCATACCAAAACTGATCCATACTGACCTTCCAATTTTCTTGCCTCTGACAATGTGTGATGACCTCTGGATGTTACTGATGCCCTCATTTTCTGTTCCATCCGCAGTCATATCCTTGGATGCTGCAATTGCATTTGGTCAGTTAAACTGAGCTTACTTAAAGATGGTACACTATCATATGGGCTATATAGCGGTCCACTGTCACCATATTTGTTTGTGCTATCATTGGAGCCCTTGGCAATTGCAGACCAGAATTTTTATTGTTTTCCCATTTCTTTAAAGAATCAAATTACTACATATCATTATATAGAGATGATGTTCTTTTTTTGGTAAAGCACCCTACATTTCAAATAACTTTGAAATAATATCTGATTATCTATACATATTAATAAAAGGCAAAGCCCTCACTGACTCACTGACTGACTCACTGACTGACTGACTGACTGACTCACTGACTGACTCATCACTAATTCTCGAACTTCCCGTGTAGGTGGAAGGCTGAAATTTGGTAGGCTCATTCCTTACAGCTTACTTACAAAAGTTAGGCAGGTTTCATTTCGAAATTCTACGCGTAATGTTCATAACTGGAACATGTTTTTTGTCCATATACTCTAATGGAGGAGGCGGAGTCACGTATCGCGTCATCACGCCTCCTACGTAATCACGTGAACTAAAAACAAGGAAGAGATTTACAGCACGAGTCAAACGCGGGAACGAAGGTAAATGACGTTAATTTTTGAGTGTCTTTTAATACTGTGTAAGCATACATATTAACATGTGCAATTAAACGTGTGCATTTACGGGGTGATTTCTCAGGCTTAAAAGCTCGCCTTTTATCAAACGCGGGAACAAAGGTAAATGATGTTGTTCACTGTCTTTTAATACTGTGTAAGCATACATATTAACACGTGCAATTAAACGTGTGCATTTACGGGGTGATTTCTCAGGCTTAAAAGCTCGCCTTTTACTAAAAAGGTAAATGCAAAATTATTTTCAATCATTCTATGATCTGCTTCTCACAACTGAAGGCACCGTGGCTGATGTTACGTCACTTGCTGGCCAACCATAAGCATTACCTGGTAGGTAACCAGCCACTCACTTCACTCCCTTACGGGAATCGAACCTCTGAGGTTTTCTTTTGTTCTTAATTAAAATTTAAAAGCAATACTTCACCGCTGCTAAGCCCCTCTAGCGCTGACGTCCGAGGTTCGATTACCGTAAGCAAGTGCAGTGAGTGTGTACGCCTGATGAGCCAAGAATAAGGGGGAAAGACGTGTCGCGTACTCTTTGCATTATTTGACAGTAAACTATTTTCAACCATTCTATGATCTGCTTCTCACAACTGAAGGCACCGTGGCTGATGTTACCTCACTTGCTGGCCAACCATAAGCGTTACCTGGTAGGTAACCAGCCACTCACTTCACTCCCTTACGGGAATCGAACCTCGGACGTCAGCGCTACAGGCAAAGCCCCTAAAATTGCGCCACGGCGTGTGGTTCGTTTATTTGACAACATGTAGATCGGGGTAATTACATTCCGTGCCACGGCGTGTGGTTCGTTTATTTGACAACATGTAGATCGGGGTAATTACATTCACGGCATTCGTAGTCTGATTCACAATCTGATTGTATGGGTGGTTACCTACCAGGTAATGCTTATAGTTGGCCACCAAGTCAGGTCGAAGTGATCACTCGAGTGAAGGCAGCTTCACAAAAAAACAGATCCTTAACAAACTGTTATTAGTATATTTTCCCTCAATTTAAAAAGGTTTTCTTTTCTTCTTAATAAAAATTTAAAAGCGGTACTTCGCCGGTGCGAAGCGCGTGGATTTGACCGACTGACACATACAGACATATTCATGAGTGCAGGTACTTCGGAAAGAAAGCACCGTGTAAACCTAAAGTTTAAATTAAGTTCATAGACCTACAAAAGGTTGCCATTCATTTGAGGCAAGATTGCTTTTCTTCTGTACAACTATACGTTGCATTCTCAAGAGTGTGCTTGCACGGCTTTGGATATACATATATATATATATATATATATATGTATGTATGCCATCCATCCATCCATTTTCCAACCCGCTGAATCCGAACACAGGGTCACGGGGGTCTGCTGGAGCCAATCCCAGCCAACACAGGGCACAAGGCAGGAAACAATCCTGGGCAGGGTGCCAACCCACCGCAGATATGTATGTATGTCTATATATAAATATGTAAGCTTATAAGTACTGCCTTACTTCTCTTTAAGAAAGGAAGATGTAATGATACTTGATTTAAACGATTCCATGTCTTCCTGGGTTTGCTTAGCTTATTGTCAATATCTTTACACCTTTTTTTAAGACTTATTGACTGAAACGGGCTTTCACGAAAAAAGTTAGGGCTTTACTACAGCATACACCCTCCACAAGAGAAGCAAGTAAAAATAAAATATATATTTCTGTTTTATTTAAACCTTTTAAGTTCGTATGCATAGCCCCATTTGGCTGTTTAATTTTTTTTTTCTTTCTTCAGTAATATTTCATCTCCTTAAAGAAAAAGAACATATCCATTTTACTTTTTTTGTATCTCTTTAGTAATATTTTAGTGTAAAAGGATAACCAGTATTTAAACCTTTTATGTTACTTTATAAATTTTTTTTACACAATGTTGAAAAATTAATAAGAAAGCTACATATTTTGGCAGCTGCTGCTTTAATTTTCAATGAAATGAAAAAAGCTCTCCAAGAGAAAACGTCAATGAAGAAGAAACAGTTTGCACTATCTAAAAATGAGAAACCCTCATTTATAAAAGTTTGCTGCAGATAACTTAACTGAAAATAAATGAATAGTTCCTATGTGTATAATACATATTTATCTATTTTACTTATGCCTTTATTCCAGCAACTTGCAACATCTGAGGTACAATTTGTTACATTACTTTTGTTTTTTGCAGCACAGGCAGGTGAAGTGACTTCCTCAGGGTCACACAATGGTGTCAGTACCAGGATTTGAACTGACAAGCTCCGGGTTTACTTAAATATTACTGAAGAAACAAAAAAAATTAAAACGGGCAAATAGGGCTATGCATACAGATGTCCATCCATCCATTATCCAACCCGCTATATCCTAAATACAGGAGCCAATAAGTAGATATGTATATATACAGTATATATATCCATCCATCCATCCATCCATTTTCCAACCCGCTGAATCCGAACACAGGGTCACGGGGGTCAGCTGGAGCCAATCCCAGCCAACACAGGGCACAAGGCAGGAAACAATCCTGGGCAGGGTGCCAACCCACCGCAGGACACACACAAACACACCCACACACCAAGCACACACTAAGGCCAATTTAGAATCGCCAATCCACCTAACCTGCATGTCTTTGGAATGTGGGAGGAAACCGGAGCGCCCGGAGGAAACCCACGCAGACACGGGGAGAACATGCAAACTCCACGCAGGGAGGACCCGGGAATCGAACCCAGGTCCCCAGATCTCCCAACTGCGAGGCAGCAGCGCTACCCACTGCGCCACCGTGCCGCCCAGTATATATATATATATATATATATATGTGAATGTATGTATGTATATATGTATGTCTATATTTATATCTATATATATATATATATATATATGTAGATATGTAAATTTGTATATGTATATATATATATATATATGTATATGTGGATGTGTATATGTATATATATGTATATGTAGATATGTGTATATGTAGATATGTATATATATGTATATATGTTTATGTATATATATAGTTACATAACCTCTTTAACACACTACTTCTCCGCTGCGAAGCGCGGGTATTTTGCTATATGTAGATATGTGTATATGTAGATATGTATATATATGTATATATGTATATGTATATATATATGTTTACATAACCTCTTTAACACACTACTTCTCCATTGCGAAGCGCGGGTATTTTGCTATATATATATATATATATATATGACAGCAACACTCATAACAATGACAACACAATTACATATATATATATGTAGATATGTATATATATATGTGTCAATCTATCTATGTATGTATGTCTAGATATATATATATATATATATATATATGTAGATATGTATATATATGTGTATATATATGTAGATGTGTATATATGTAGATATGTAAATATTTATGTATATATATATGTGTCTGTGTGTGTATATATATGTATATATATATATATATATGTGTGTGTGTGTTTATGTATGTGTGTATATATATGTTGATATTTGTATATATATATATATGTATATATATGTGGATGTGTATATGTATATGTGTATATGTAGATATGTATATATATGTATATGTATATATATGTTTATGTGTGTGTGTGTGTGTATATTATATATATAAAAGACAGCAACACTCATAACAATGACAACACAATTACATTGACAATCATGTTACGTTATTTTTAAAATGTTTCCTTTTTTTTTTTTCATAACCTCTTTAACACACTACTTCTCCGCTGCGAAGCGCGGGTATTTTGCTAGTCTATATATATAATTCACTAAGTCCATGGCAAGCAAGACACATGCAAGACAGAGCCAAGACACGCGCAAGACAGAGCCACGCCTGCCAACTCACAGAGCCCCGCCCACCAACAATTCACTAAGCAGCCGACCATTGCATGCAAGACAGACACCATGGGATACGCACGACAGAGCTACGCCCGCCAACTCACAGTGCCCCGCCCACCAACTCTAAGACCATGGGATACGTACAACAGAGCTCTGCCCACCAACTCTAATTCTCCTCCCAAGTCCACCCTCACTCTCGAGGCACGCAGCACCTCACCAAACACCGCCTCAGTCACTTTCGTCTCTGCTACAGTCCACATGCACCTCTGAGCCACGTTGACTTTTCATTGTTCTTTTCGGTTCCGGCTGCTTTGTCTATATATAATCCACCAAGTCGCCCGACCATGGGATACGCACGCACGCAAGACAGAGCCCCACCCACCAACTCTAACCCTCCTTCCGCATCATGGGGTATGCATGACAGAGCCCCGCCCGCCAACTCTAGCACTTACTGTCACCAGTTGCATTAACAAGCAACCTTTGTGGCATCACATGCATGTACTTACTCTGACGACAAATATGACAGCTCTTCCTCACGAACAAGATTTCGCAAGATGGGAAAAACGGAACACCTGCAACATTACCTTCACATTGTTTTCATTTTATTTCCGATCCCGTTCAACAACTATGTGGCGACATCGACTTCTCAACTGTGACTCCGGAACAACTCAGTATGCAAGATATATTAAGCGTCACCAACGAAGACTCGCTACACCTTAATGAACAGGTACTGAAACTTATCTCTACTGACGAAGTAACTTTCACCAGCGTTGACTCCATCGTCACAGACGATCCCGCACATCAACTTTCATTCCCCGAAGAATTTCTTAGCAGTCTTACTCCAACTGGCATGCCTCCGCATAAACTCAAACTTAAAATTGGTTCAGTCGTCATGCTTCTCAGAAACCTCATGCCAGCAAGAAGTCTCTCTAAAGGCACTAGACTGACTGTTACCAGCATTCACCGCAATGTACTAGAATGTAAATCAATCGCAGCTACTATCTCACAAACTGTCCATATTCCTCGGATTTCCCTGACCCCATCAGATTCAAATTTGCCTTTTACGTTTACCCAGACAATTTCCTGTTAGACTGGCCTTTGCAATGACAATTAATTAGGCGCAGGGACAAACTTTCAAAAAGATATGCCTGTATCTGCCAAAACCAGTTTTCAGTCACGGACAATTGTATGTTGCTCTCTCCAGAGTTCCATCTTTTCATTCACTCACAGTCGTATCCTCAAACCCACCCCATTTGGACAACTGTGTCTTTCAGGAAGTGTTCACCCATCAATAAATAATTATGCGGCGTATGCTACGCCGCGGGTTGGCTAGTATACTTAATTAGACTATGTCAAGCTGCTCAGAATTTCTCATCTGTTCCAACCGTAAAACAATTTTGGTAATAGGATAATGAATCAGGCAAATCTCTCAGTTCATTTGCTAAGATTATGGTTCTGTTCTCAATATAACAAAACAATCACTTACCAAGGACTAAGGACTAAAATACATTTGTCATTCCAGGCTTGCCTTGCCATAAATTTTGCAAGAACATAAAAATTAAATAATTTGTAAATTTATATGAAATGGAAGGAGAACCAAAACATTCCATCCTTATTTGTCCTAGGGATCCTGCTGGAGTGTCTTTCACAGACTACCATTCATTGGCCTAATGTTGTTGTACTAGTCCACAGGTGCTTTAATCCTCAAAGTGTTCCTGCTTGGCTGTCCTTGGAGTGTGTTGTTGGTGCTCCAACAACTAAACATCACTGCTTTTTTCAAATATTAAGTTAAAATTTACTAAACTTTACTTTGTTCCAGATTCATCTTATGGCCTTAAAATTTGACATTCGGTGGAGTGACATTATAATAAGATTCCAGCATGGTCTAAGCAGACATACATATTTAGAAGCCACTTCTTGTTGATAGATGGATAGTCGTGTCCCTTCTCTAACTGCACAAGAATGATAACTCCTTTTTAGATATGCTTGATAGTCAGAGCTTCAGAACATTCCACAAGCTATGTGAAATATGACGTGTACCTTCTACTGCTTCTTTTAAGTGTAGCTCTGTTCTCTTTTAAATGCATATGGAGATTTTTTCAGGCCCAGCTACATCCCCATCTCATTTACTTACTTTACTCAATTAGTAAACCATGTCTGCTCTGTAATTATTTCCATTTAAATTATCTTGTCATAATTTATCGATGTGTAAGATTTCCTTCCTTTTTTTCCTCATCTATTTTCAAAAACAATTTTAAGAAACATCAAGACGTGCTCCAAAAACCCCAAGTATCAATTATATGTATCCCCTTGTCATCAGTTTGCAATGGGAATTGCTCCATTTTGACACTCTTGCTCCATTAATGAGCCTGGAGCATCTGTACATATGTTCAGGTCCTGTCCACATGTCTTGTGTTAGGGGTATTATTGATCTCTTACTTAAAGGTATTTTCCTCTCTACTACTGTTTTGTTAATTACATTTAATGTACATTTCTTTGGTATAATATGTAGGAGTTTGGGTGTGGGTTTATAGTTTACTTCTCTGTTATTGACTGACAACTGTTTTGTTTCATTGTCTCATCACTAAATAAGTCCTAGTTGTCTGTCCCTTCCTGTAAGTATTGAAAACACAATTTATATTCAAGTGCTTTCTAATTCTAGTGCAGCAAAAAAAACTTCAGTTCTGCTTTAGTTCATTAATCTTCCAAACACGCCTCCACAAAACATAAAATAACAGAAAATATAAAGATTCACACTAATGATGGAGGTCCTATTAGTCTATAATTTATTGAAAATGTAACCGTACCTTTATAAAGTACAACTGGCCTTTTCATTGAGAAGTAAATCAAATCTTTTCCCCCTATGTAATTCTAGCGTTTCTTTGGCTGAAATGACACAATCCTAAAATTAATTTGGAATGTAATGAAATGGAGTCTTGGGGTAAATAGTGTTTTTAACACTGAAATTAACACTGTTTTTAACACATTAAAATTAAAACAATTATAATAAAAAATCTAGTTACCATTTTTGTTTTTTTATCTCCATCCCTGAGAATTAAGCAGATTTTGCTGATGTGTTTAGAAATTTTCTGTCATTTAAAATGCCCAATCATGGTCCTCAAATTGTTTCTTATTTCCAGGAGAATTATGTTGTAATCTGTGAACAAAGTATAATTCAATAGGGTAATAGGGAAACAATTGAATGGTTTATAGTTTATCCTCATCTTCTTTGTCTAGTCTATATGATTTTTATAAATAACTTTATGAAAATATGGTCTAAGCTGTGGGAGAACCTGTTGAATATTCACTTACTTTAAGTGAAAACCTTCCTTTACACATGGAGATAGTAAGTTGGAATAGGAGAGTTCCATTTGAGGGTCCCATTCCACAATTTGCCTCCTAGATACACTACCCTTTTTATAATTATTCAAGTCATGGCAAAATCAAATTTTATTTATAGAGTAAATTTAAAAACAATAGAAGTCAACCAAAGTGCTGTACACCTGCCATTTATACACCAAATACATACTGTATGTATTCTGTATGAAATACATACTTTATTAAACAAATACACCAAAATAAATACTCATATACAACTAAGTCAAAAAGATAAGCTTTCAGGTATGATTTAAAAGTGACCAAAGTTGGTGTTGACCTAATATAAAAAGACAGACTATACAAAACTTAGGGGAAGCTACTGCAGCAGCAGAGTCTCCTATTAAGGTGAAGTATAGAATCTGGCACAATCAATAACTTCTGTTCAGAGGACCTCAGTGATCTTGAAGGACAGTAAGAGTGTAAGAGGTCAGTAAGATTAGGGGGCTAAACCATTCAGGGACTTAAAAACAAACAGTAAAATTTTAAATTCAATCCTGTAGTGAACAGGAAGTCAGTGAAGAGAAGCTAAGACTCCTATGATGTGGTTTTGTTTTCATGTGTCTGTTTGAAATCTGGTAGCAGAATTCTGGATGAGCTGAAGACAAGTAAGGAATGACTGAGTACAATGAATTGCATTAGTCAGCCGAGAACAGGGAAATAAATGAATTAGTGTTTCAAATCACGAACAGAAAGAAAGGGTGAGGTGATAGAAACAGGCTTTAACAACAGTGTTAATTTGTTTAATAAAATTTTAAGACATTATCAAAAATCACACCAAGATTTTTTGCAAAGGGTTTACAGTAGGATGTCAAGGGGCCAAGATTAATTTCTGTAGCACAAGTATGATCACAAGGTCCAAAAAACACAATCTCTGTTTTTTTGTCATTTAGACTAAGAAAATATAGTGGTATTTGTGTTAAAATGACTTCTAGACATTTTAATAAAGGTTTAAAAGAATTATTTTTGATCTGCTTCACTTGAAAATATATCTGTGTATCATCTGCGTAGCAATGGAAAATACAGTGCTTTTTAAAAATGGATCCTAAGGGTAACATGCACAATGAAAAAAGAATAGGCCCAGGAAAAAAATCCTTGAGGGACCCCACAGGTGATATAGGAGTCAAGGATGAGGAGAAATTGCCCAGGCTGACTGAAAAGCTTCTGCTTATGAGGTATGAACTTTGAGTTAAAATATCCTGTTTATACAAGACTATAAATTGGGCTTCCCATATCTGCACAAGTCTTATTCTTCCTGAAACTGCCTCCTATGTACAGATCTATCTTTTTGATCGTTTAATAACATTATTTTTCTTTTTTCAGCTGCTCCCGTTAGGGGTTGCCACAGTGGATCATCTTTTTCCATATCTTTCTGTCCTCTGCATCTTGTTCTATTATACCAATCACCTGTATGTCCTCTCTCACCACATCCATAAGCCTTCTCTTAGGCCTTCCTCTTTCCTCTTCCCTGACAGCTCTGTCCTTTACATCCATCTTCCAATATACTCAGCATCTCTCCTCTGCACATATCATAAACCAACGCAATTTCACCTCTCTGACTTTGTCTCCCAACCGTCCAACTTGAGCTGACCCTCTAATGTACTCATTTCTAATGCTATCCATCCTCATCACACCCAGTGCAAATCTTAGCATCTTTAACTCTAGCACCTCCAGCTGTGTCTCCTGCTTTCTGGTCATTGCCACCGTCTCCAACCCATATAACATAGCTGGTCTCACTACTGTCCTGTAGACCTTCCCTTTCACCCTTTCTGATACCCGTCTGTCACAAATTACTCCAAACACTCTTCTCCTCCCATTCCACCCTGCCTGCACTCTCTTTTTCACCTCTGTTCCACAATCCCCATTACTTTGTACTGTTGATCCCAAATATTTAAACTCATCCACCTTTGTCAACTGTACTCCTTGCATCCTCACCATTCCACTGACCTCCCTCTCATTTACACACATGTATTCTGTCTTGTTCCTACTGACCTTCATTCCTCTCCTCTCCAGAGCATATCTCCACCTCTCCGGGGCCTCCTCAACCTGCTCCCTACTATCACTACAGATTACAATGTTATCAGCAAACATCATAGTCCACGGGGACTCCTGTCTAATCTCGTCTGTCAACCTGTCCATTACCATTGCAAATAAGAAAGGGCTCAGAGCCGATCCCTGATGTAATTCCTCCTCCACCACAGACCTCACCACTGTCACACTTCTCTCGTACATATTCTGTACAACTCTTATGTACTTCTTTGCTACTCCCGACATCCTCATACAATACCACAACTCCTCTCGAGGCACCCTGTCAAATGCTTTCTCCAGGCCCACAAAGACGCAATGCAACTCCTTCTGACCTTCTCTATACTTCTCCATCATCATCCTCAGATCAAACATTGCATCTGTGGTGCTCTTTCTTGGCATGAAATCATACTGCTGCTCACTAATCATCACCTCACTTCTTAACCTAGCTTCCACTACTCTTTCCCATAACTTCATGGTGTGGCTCATCAATTTTATCCCCCATACAGTGCTGCACATCCCCTTATTCTTATATATCGGCACCAGTACACTTCTTCTCCACTCCTCAGGCATCCTCCCACTTTCCCAGGTTCTATTAAACAATTTGGTTAAAAACTCCAATGCCATCTCTCCTAAGCATCTCCATGCTTCTACAGGTATGTGATCTGGGCCAACAGCCTTTCCATTTTTCATCCTCTTCATAGTTTTCCTTACTTCCTCCTTGCTGATCTGTTGAACTTCCTGATTCACTATCTCCACATCATCAAACCTTCTCTCTCACTCTCTTCATTCATCAGCCTCTCAAAGTACACTTTCCATCTGCTCAACACACTCTCCTCGCTTGTAAGTACGTTTCCATCTTTATCCTTTATCACCCTAACCTGCTGCACATCTTTCCCAGCTCGGTCCCTCTGTCTAGCCAATTGGTACAGGTCCTTTTCTCCCTCCTTATTGTCCAACCTCTCATACAACTCATCATACTCCTTTTCTTTAGCCTTTGCCACCTCTCTCTTCACCTTGCAACTTATCTCCTTGTACTCTTGTCTACTTTCTGCATCTCCCTGACTATTCCACTTCTTCTTCGCCATTCTCTTCCTCTGTTTACTCTCCTGTACTTCCCCATTCCACCACCAGGTTTCCTTTTCTTCCTTTCTCTGTCCACATGTCACGCCAAGCACCCTTCGTACTGTCACCCTTACTACATCTGCTGTAGTTGCCCAACTGTCTGGTACTTTTCACTGCCACCCAGTGTCTGTCTCACCTCCTCCCAAAACTCAATCTTGCAGTCTTCCTTTTTCAACTTCCAGCATTTGATCCTTGGCTCTGCCCTCACTCTCTTCCTCTTCTTGATCTCCAATGTCATCCTACAGACCACCATCCCATGCAGCTTAACTACACTTTGCCCTGCCACCACTTTGCAGTCTTCAATCTCCTTCAGATTAACTCTTCTGCATAGGATGTAATCTACCTGTGTGCATCTTCCTCCACTCCTGTACGTCACACTATGTTCCTCCCTCTTCTTAAAATACGTATTAAACACAGCCATGTCCATCCTTTTGGCAAAATTCGCTATCATCAAACCTTCTTCATTCCTCTCCTTGACAACATACCTACCCATCACCTCCTCATCTCCTCTGTTCCCTTCACCAACATGTCCATTGAAATCCACTCCAATAACCATTTTCTGTCCCTTGGGTACACTGTTCATCACTTCATCCAACTCACTCCAGAAATCATCTTTCTCATCCATCGCACACCCAACTTGCGGGGCATATGCACTAGCAACATTCATTATCACACCTCCAATTTCCAGCTTCATAATCATTACTCTGTCTGACACTCTTTTAACTTCCAAAACACTCTTGACATACTGTTCCTTCAGAATAACTCCTACCCCATTTCTCCTCCCATCCACACCATGATAGAACAATTTGTATCCACCTCCAATCCACCTGGCCTTACTCCCCTTCCATCTCATCTCTTGCATGCACAATATATCAACCTTCCTTCTCTCCATCATATCTGCTAACTCTCTCCCCTTACCAGTCATACTGCCAACATTCAAAGTTCCTACCCTCAGTTCCACTCTCTTTACCTTCCTTGTGTCTTTCTGCCTCCGGACACGTCTCCACCCTTCTTCTCCTTCTTCAGCCAACAGTAGCCCAATTTCCGCCAGCACCCTGTTGGCTAACAGTACTGGTGACAGTCATTGTTAACCCAGGGCTCGACCGATCCTGTATGGAAATTTGTATTGTTGTCCACATATTGATTTGGCAAAATTTTACACCTGATGCCCTTCCTGATGTAACCCTCCCCATTTATCCGGGCTTGGGACCAGCACAAAGAAACACACTGGTTTGTTCATCGTCTTAACAACATTATTGTTTAATATACTGTAATTTATTTCATATTTTTGAGACATCTGTTTATTTTTTTTCCTTATGTTTTAATTTTCCTATTTCATTTTTTAATTGACTGACTTTGGAATATACTTTTATTTTGGAATTATTTTGTATTATTTTGTATATTTTTGGTGATTGTATATAGTGGTTACAATTACAGTATATTTGTTTGAAACGATTTCTATTACTTTCAGTGTATAAGTATTTGTAATAGCTATGTTTCTGAATGTTCCTTGTTATCTATCAAATACTGGCCCCTTTATAGTTCTGTGGAAGTTCTTTCCATATAAGAATATCTCCAACAGGTTCTAAATATATTTTTATGTATTTTTTGTTTAATTTATTCTTTTGTGATAATTGTATATACTATTTAATCACTAGTGGCTTTCTGCTCCATTTATATAGTGTCATTTTTCCTGCAGGACTCCCTTATTCATTATGTAAATTGAATGCTTTTTCTAATTAGTAGGATTGACAAATTACCATGAGCCATCAAATACTGAGGTAAATAGCCAGTCCACAGGGCTTTTCAAGGGAGGTTGATCTCTTGGTACTTGTAAGGTCCACATCCTTGTCCCAATTTTTAAAAACGGGTGTGTTTTATTCTATTTCTGCTAAATCAATCTTGCTTAAAGGATGAATTTGCCAATAGCTAGTTTAGAGAGTTCTTGAATTGGCAACCTGTGATTACTTTATGTCAAGCAATCTGACATTACTTTGACTCTTCTGGCACATACAATTCATGTTACTAAGTTGCCTAGATTATATCTGTAATAGGAAGATATTCCAAAAATGGGGCATCTGATATGGATTCCTGTTGTTCCTAAAATCAAATAAAAACTAATTTAAAAACAGCACGGTCATTCTCCTTAAACCAAAATTCATTTAATAACAGCACAGTCATTCTCCTTAAACCAATCTGCTATATTGTCTATCTCCAACATCATAATGTAGAAAATGCATTAACAGGCATGTAATATCCCCCGTTAAAAAGAATGTTCTTTTTTTCATTTTCAAAAACAAAAACAAGTGCAAAATCTGAAACTGGAGGAAAATCATTTGTCATCATTTAAATTCGTATGGAAAGCAGATTTTTAAACGCTGTTATTAAAGAACCTCTTGAATAAAGAACCTGCTTGATAATGTCAGAAGCTGACTTTAAAGCTAATTGTTTGAAGGTGAATAACTGTCCTGGAATAAAAAATCTGAAGCTATTCCTAGAAATGTAATATACCAGATCAACCTCCCAAAAACATCTTTAGCAGTCCATAACCTGGAAAAGGAAATTGTAGTAGATACTAGTAGATATCTTACTAAAGAGCCTGCAAGAACTTACTTCACGTATGTTTCACTAACTTTCATTCATATGAAACTGAATTTGCAGTGAAACTCAAGTGTTTGGAAACATTCACAACGCACATGACTTTTCACATTCAGAAAAATGTATTACTTTGACATAAGGTTCCGGTCTGGAAGTGTTTTCCTACATTAATTCTGCATGTGTCAGCTGATCATTTAGTATTTAAATAAAGATCTCCATAGGAAAAAATAACATCCCTGGAATCATCTGCTGTCACATGTACACAGTTTGTTGATCTGTCAGGAATGTGTTGTGATTGCCCTGGTATTAAGATGCCCACTTTGCCAATTAGAAAGAAAATGTTGACAATCATAGTCCTAAAGATGATTTGGTGACAAAATTGAAACTTGAAGCTCCATAGCACATAACAGTGTGCCCATCCTCACCCAGGAATATAAACTAAGAAAGATCAGTTGCTATGTAATGCAGTGAATGATACCTTTGTATGGATTGAGTTTTCCTGTGGAATAAATGGCAATATGCATGACAGTGTGTTTTTCTGTGTGTTCATAAGGAAAATATGTAGCATGTTACTTTTCTAAAAAAACAGTGCTTCTCCTGTGGTGATGTGAAAGAGAGGCATACACAGAGTTGATTTTAATGGTGTTGTACATATTAATTGTGTTACACAGTGGTGGAAAAAAACAGAGGTAAACATGAAAGTGTAAATGAGGCTTAAGGGGACATTATTCCTTGTTTTCCATCACAAAATCCTTTCAAATCTCACAGAACATTCTTTAGTTAGTTTCACAATTGCAAAATTGCCAGCAGACCAAATTTTAGTGACAATTTTGCAAAACTGTATGTAAAACGAAACCTCATGTGCACTCAGACACATGTGTTCTTAATAATAAAGAAACCTTTGCTGAGCTTTTTGTTTAATTTTAAGGTGGATCTAAGGGTCATCATATGTGTTCTTAGGTAATCCAGTACAATCAGTATTGTGAAGACCTTAAAATCAAGACATGAAAATATGTGGTGAAAAATCAAGCTTTAAGTTTCACAAATGCACAGGGCAGACTGCATTTGGGTACTTTGACAGGCAGTTTGTTCCACGTGTACCTGCCAATGGTTAACCATCTCTCATTTTAAAACATTTCAAAAGATAAATTAATCAAATAAATTAAGATTATTCAGAAGAATGAAAAAAAGAAAATAAGTCAATTTCTGTTGACAAATGCTCTAGTACACATTAGTCTATATTCCTTTTAGAAGAAAAAAACATTACTGACTTCACAAACTGATAAAAAACTAAGGATCCAATAACAATGTATTCATACGAGCACAATCATCAGGAGAAAAAAAAATGGCAGCCAAACAGACAGTTGAAGACCACAATTCAAAATTCCTGCACTGTCCTATGGTCAATAGCAGGAAATCTTGGATGACAGGTCACCTTTAATACAACCCAAAGCACTATTGGTCAGCTTTCTAAAGCGGCCTACTCATAATGCAAATACAGTGTAAGCGAGCTGCGACCTCATGAATATTATCAAATGTGTTGTATATATCAACAGGCAATGTGTAAATAAGGTTTGTTGCAGAATCAGCACAGACTTTTTAATTTGCAAGTAGGCTTGTAAGCTCTTCAGCAGATCCATGACATAGGCAGAATTAACACCTTTAGTTTCATTGTAAACAGTGAAAGTACTCTTTATGTATAAATTAGATTTCTTTCTTTAAAAATATCTTTATACATCTGCAGTTAAATATTTTGTTATTTTTTTTGCTTAAAACTAGAATTTTCTTTCATGGTGGAAACAGAAGGACAGCCTGAAGTAAGTGATCAAAGCATTTTTGCAGACATTAATACCTGGATGATGTAAATTACAACAAATCACTCATAATATTATTCTTTTGTCATCCACTGCTGTTTTATAACCACTGTTTTCTATCCTTCATGTACTAGAGACTGATATCGGTGAATTCTGCTTTTGGGATACACTATTTGTAATAGTATTAAGCATCTGTCATTTTCACTAGTGTATCCACTCACAAAACCTCAGGACTACTGACTTTGAGTCCCCACGGAAGCAGGGGAATTCTAAGTATACAAGGAAGTATGGTATACCAGTTTGAATGAAGCTCTGTAAGAAGACAGTAGCCGGACAAAGCATAGGTGCTTGTAATGGAGGGCTACCAAGGAATAATATGTTTATTATGTTTGGGAATGATGGGGATATGGTTTAGCATCTTTGGGTACTGAGGTCCTGCTTTAAACTCTCAGACCTAATTATCTCTTTGGATTCACCAGTATTATAATGAAAGCTAAACTTCCCATCTTCTACAAAGCAAGGATAAGGAAAGGAAATCACTAAATCAAAAAGAAAAAGCACTGTTCTTATATTCAGTAATTATGGAATACTTTATGGCAAAGTCAGTGAATAATGATGCTAAAAATAGCTAAGATACTAATGAACTTTAAGACAGACTCTAGAGCAGATGTGTTATCTGTGAACAGATATTTAAACATCTGTTGACAAAGAGGGAATGGGACCCAAAAGGTGTAGTCCTCAACAGACCATCTGTCAAGATTAAATGGCAGTTTCAGGCCAACACTTCTTGCAAACATCACCTCTACATCTTAAACTCATGAATTAAATAAAGGAAGAACATCAGGAATCGTCTGAGCTGGGCTGCAGTATCAGAGATGGATCAGTAAGAAGGATGTTGCAACATTATGGTATGGTTCTATTATGCCATTTACATCTAAAAAAGTTACATCAAGCTGTGATGAGCAAAGAGGTATATCCTGCTATACACAAATTAAATTGTCCAAATTTAGATTATGAGTCGCACAACTGTTTTTTAAACAGTTTTTAGGTTTAGAGGGTCCTTATTGAACTGTGCACGGAGCACAGTGAAATTCTTACTTGCATGTGCTTGTAGCAGGTGTGGGGCACTCAGATTCATACCATATATAATAGTGACATATTTATTTATGCCAGACTTGGCACACACAGCCACCCACAGAGACAAACATTCTTGAGGGAAATGAAATCAAAATAAGAATATATTAAATAAACAGTAAACGAAAAACAACACACAACACAGTAATCCACCCAAATAAACCCCGACCGCAGTAGCCAATTAACTACATAATAACCCACACAAATGTATATGCAAATATTTGCATAATCCCTCCCAATGGCCTACAATGACAAATACAATAAACAGTTTCAGAACCTGAGATTCAGGTTCAGAGTTGGGAAGAATTCACTGTTGTTCAAGTAACAAGTAAGGCACAAGTGTTTACACCCAAATGGATAATGTTTTTGGTTATTCATTTGAGAAAATAATGATATTTAGGATGGTTTCATTAGTGCTCAATATAACCCAGGTCTACTCCTCGCGCCCTGGCACAAAAAGAATTGCACACGTACAGTTAAAGAAGTTAACACAAGATGTTGATTTATCGTTTTCCCTTATTAGCTAACAGTGCATTTTCTTTTAGACTCAATATATTTTCTGAAAAGTTATTTTTAATGAGTTACCACCACGCCATGTTATTGGTGTTGATCATGTACAGTATGTGTCTGTTGTTTTTAATAAAACCACCTTTTCGCAGTTTAGACACTACTCAGACACGATGTAGCGCTGCCACATAAATATAATATGTTTTTCTGCTGTCGATCGGGTGTTGTGGGGATCATTCTTACATCCTGAGATTGACAGTGGAGCCCCAGAAGTGGAACTTTCGGTTTTCTTTTTTTTGGGGGGGAGTGATTTGCATAAAGCACGCCGTTTAAAGAGAGGAAAGGAAAGAAGACGGGGGAAAGAAATTGGAAAAAGCAGATCAGCTACTGCGTTGGTCATGTGACGAAGTCCAGGAGCTCCTACGGTCCTGTCAGAAGGTGGAAGTAATTTGTTTTGACCAGGGTATTGAACATTCTGCTATTTCCTAAGGACTCGGGTGAGCTATACCGAAGGACTTACTGTATTATATTATGGTACAAGACTGACTGTATATCTTTTATGATGAAGATTTGATTGCTGCTAGGAGTCCGCAGTTGACTGAACTCTTCATTTCGCCTGCCGGCATCAGGGGGCAGAACTGTGGACTTATTTATAATCTCTGGAAGGGGAACTGAGGGAAGGAATATTGTTATTGTATATATATGTATATATTTGTAGTGCCACATATAAGGTTTATTTAGGGTTGGGGGGGGGGGCATATGTAAGGGATTGAATTCTTTTTTTTTATCTATACTAATAAAAGGCAAAGCCCTCACTGACTCACTGACTGACTGACTGACTGACTGACTGACTCATCACTAATTCTCCAACTTCCCGTGTAGGTGGAAGGCTGAAATTTGGCAGGCTCATTCCTTACAGCTTACTTACAAAAGTTAGGCAGGTTTCATTTCGAAATTCAAAGCGTAATGGTCATAACTGGAACCTCTTTTTTGTCCATATACTGTAATGGACTGCAGCTCGCTGGCTGTGGGAGGCGGAGTTGCGTATCGCGTCATCACGCCTCCCACGTAATCACGTGAACTGACTGTGAACGCAGTACATACACAATTGAGAAGGCAGCGAAACAATAAGAAGCGAAGCACGGTGTAAACCGTAAGTTTAAATTAAGTTTATAGAAACGCTCCCGCTGCCGTTTGCAATACCATATTCGCGAGATACAAGTTTAATGAGAACACATGAGGTATAAACGAGATTTGGATCACTTTGTAACAGAGTTAAAATTGCTGTAGCGAGAAACTTTGAAGTGCCGGGTCTTAGCTAACATTAAATAAAGCCATGGACATCGCAAAATCACACAAGAGAGCGGCTCACGTGAACTGACTGAACGCAGCACGTCGGAAACAAAGCACCGTGTAAACCTAAAGTTTAAATTAAGTTCATAGACCTACAAAAGGTTGCCATTGATTTGAGGCAAGATTGTTTTTCTCCTGTACAACTATACGTTGCATTCTCAAGAGTGTGCTTGAACTGACAACGTGGTATACAAAGAGAACTATAACAATTGTAATATGTATATATATATATATATCTATACTAATAAAAGGCAAAGCCCTCACTGACTCACTCACTCACTGACTGACTGACTGACTGACTCACTCATCACTAATTGTCCAACTTCCCGTGTAGGTGGAAGGCTGAAATTTGGCAGGCTCATTCCTTACAGCTTACTTACAAAAGTTAGGCAGGTTTCATTTCGAAATTCTACGCGTAATGGTCATAACTGGAACCTGATTTTTGTCCATATACTCTAATGGAGGAGGCGGAGTCACGTATCGCGTCATCATGCCTCCTACGTAATCACGTGAACTGAAAACAAGGAAGAGATTTACAGCACAAGTCAAACGTGGGAACGAAGGTAAATGACGTTAATTGTTGAGTGTCTTTTAATACTATGTAAGCATACATATTAACACATGTGCAATTAAACGTGTGCATTTACGGGGTGATTTCTCAGGCTTAAAAGCTCACCTTTTATTAAAAAGGTAAATGCAAACTGTTTTCATTCTGAAGGGCACAAACCACGTTAGATTTCAGCCGTTAAACACACAAAAATGTCGGTACACCAGATAAATAAGCGCAATATATTATCAGTTGTATTGTATGCTTACAATACATATAGAAATGTATTAGATAGATAGATAGATAGATAGATAGATAGATAGATAGATAGATAGATAGATAGATAGATAGATAGATAGATAGATAGATACTTTATTAATCCCAGGGGGAAATTCACATACTCCAGCAGCAAAAAATATTAAATTAAAGAGTAAAAAAAAAATGCTATTAATCGTTAACTAATAGTATGGGATGGTGTTTTTCGACTCGCGCCTTGATTTAAACAATTGCATGTCTTGGTGGGTTTGCGTAGCTTATTGTCAATATCTTTACACCTCTTTTTAAGACTTATTGACTGAAACGGGCTTTCACGAAAAAAGTTAGGGCTTTGCTACAGGATACACCCTCCACAAGTTAAGGAAGTAAAAATAAAGGTATATATTTCTGTTTTATTTAAACCTTTTAAGGTCGTATGCATAGCCCCATTTGGCTGTTTTATTTTATTTATTTATTTTTTTCAGTAATATTTAATCTCCTTAAAGAAAAACAACATATGCATTTTACTTTTTTTGTATCTCTTTAGTAATATTTTAGTGTAAAAGGATAACCAGTATTAACACATGTGCAATTAAACGTGTGCATTTACGGGGTGATTTCTCAGGCTTAAAAGCTCGCCTTTTATTAAAAAGGTAAATGCAAACTGTTTTCATTCTGAAGGGCACAAACCACGTTGGATTTCAGCCGTTAAACGCGCAAAAATGTCGGTACACCAGATAAATAAGCACAACATATTATCAGTTGTATTGTATGCTTACAATACATATAGAAATGTGTTAATCGTTAACTATTAGTATGGGATGGTGTTTTTCAACTCGCGCCTTGATTTAAACGATTCCATGTCTTGGTAGGTTTGCGTAGCTTATTGTCAATATCTTTACACCTGTTTTTAAGACTTATTGACTGAAATGGGCTTTCACGAAAAAAGTTAGGGCTTTGCTACAGGATACACCCTCCACAAGTTAAGGAAGTAAAAATAAAGGTATATATTTCTGTTTTATTTAAACCTTTTAAGTTCGTATGCATAGCCCCATTTGGCTGTTTTAGTTTTTTTTTTTCTTTCTTCAGTAATATTTAATCTCCTTAAAGAAAAACAACATATGCATTTTACTTTTTTTGTATCTCTTTAGTAATATTTTAGTGTAAAAGGATAACCAGTATTTAAACCTTTTATGTTACTTTATAAAGTTATTTTACACAATGTTGAAAAATTAATAAGAAGCTACATATTTTGGCAGCTGTTGCTTTAATTTTCAATGAAATGAAAAAAGCTCTCCAAGAGAAAACCTCAATGAAGAAGAAACAGTTTGCGCTATCTAAAAAGGAGAAACCCTCATTTATAAAGGTTTGCTACAGATGACTTAACTGAAAATAAATGAATAGTTCCTATGTGTATAATACATATTTATCTATTTGACTTATGCCTTTATTCCAGCAACTTGCAACATCTGAGGTACAATTTGTTACATTACTTTTGTTTTTTGCAGCACAGGCAGGTGAAGTGACTTCCTCAGGGTCACACAGTGGTGTCAGTACCAGGATTTGAACTGACAAGCTCCGGGTTTGCTGAAATATTACTGAAGAAAGAAAAAAAATGAAAACGGGCAAATGGGGCTATGCATACAAATGTCCATCCATCCATTATCCAACCCGCTATATCCTAAATACAGGAGCCAATCCCTGCCAACACAGGGCACAAGGCAGGAAACAAACCCCGGGCAAGGTGCCAGCCCACCGCAGGGCGCACACACCCAAACACACCCACACACCACAGACAATTTAGAATCGCCAATGCACCTAACCTACATGTCTTTGGACTGTGGGAGGAAACCGGAGTACCCGGAGGAAACCCAGACAGACATGGGGAGAACATTCAAACTCCACGCAGGGCAGCAAACCTGGGTCTCCTAACTGGCACCTTTCACTACGCCACCATACCGCCCGCATACAAACTAAAAAGGTTTAAATAAAACAGAAATATATACCTTTATTTTTACTTCCTTAACTTGTGGAGGGTGTATCCTGTAGCAAAGCCCTAACTTTTTTCGTGAAAGCCCCTTTCAGTCAATAAGCCTTAAAAACAGGTGTAAAGCTAAACTTGCAGCACCGCTATTCAATTACACTTGCCTAACGCCTCTCCTAAGGGGAGATACTGTGGGATCTGGGCATCCGTCAAAGCACCAATCACAGGCCCGATTAGAAAGCGGGAAGCTGTGATTTGTCGTCTCCCTCCCATGTAACAATCACAGCCCGTGTTACAACGCACTATGTATGTATGTGTATATTTATATATGTATATGTGTGTGTGTATGTATGTGTGTATATGTATGTGTATATATATGTTGATATGTGTGTATATATATATATATATATATATATATATATATATATATATATATATATATATGTGTATATGTATATATATATATATATATATATATATATATATATATATATGTATATGTAGATATGTGTATATGTAGATATGTATATATATGTATATGTATATATATGTTTACATAACCTCTTTAACACACTACTTCTCCGCTGCGAAACGCGGGTATTTTGCTAGTGTAATATATTCCTCATGTGATTATAGAGATTGGCCATTAGTTTTTTTTTGTCGACTATAAATGCACCGGCATCAGGGGTGACTGAACCGTGTAAAATAAGGGATATATGGGGGATTTATTGGGGTGTGATATTGGCCTATCCTTTTGTCATCTGCCATCATTTAGGACAGGTTAGTGGTAGCGATCATCTCGTGTCAGCGTGTGGGACAAATTGTTACAATTCTATCTTCCTGGATAGCTGTTCCCTAAAAGCCACACAGTCTTATGCATGCAAAAGATACAAACTTAATAAAACATATTTAAAAAGCATCAAATCAACAGTAGGAATCTGTAAATTTAAACTGGCTTTCATTTCACAATTACTAACTAAGGTTTAGCTAACTGTTGTGTATCCTTATTTCGTTAATACTAATTATTACATAAGCCAAATTTACCGTTCTTTGTGTAGCAACAAATGGCAAGCAAAGTTCAAGAATGCATTGCCATCTGTGATTTTTATCTGACATGTTTTGCACATTGCAATTCTTTACATGTTGATAATACTGTAGTCTTTGTAATTAAAGATAATAATCCTTGAAAGCATGTTTCCATGAGTCACAAGGCAGAAGTCAAAGTCCATATGGAAGTCATTGCTGTTCAAGTCCAAGTCGAGCTGCAAGTCTTGTTGATTTTTTTGAGCCAAGTCTGAAGTCATCAAATTTGAGTTTCAAGCCTAACTCAAATCCAAGTCATTGACAAGAGCTGAAATCCTTGAGAGTGATGATTGTAATCTAGAAAAGTAAACATTTCACATTTTGGACTTGGTCTCGTCTGTTACGGGAGATGGACATCTGAAGTGGAACTCTGTGAGCAGCAGTGTTAATTTTTCTCTTATTTTTATCATCCCGAGGTATCCTGTATTTACCCAACTCAAGGAGGTTCTATTACAGTATATGCAAGCATATATAAACATGAGCGGTAAGAAAAGGGCTCAGAAAGAAATGGAAAAGAAAACCAAAGCTACACCCAAGCCTAGACAGGCATCAAGTCCAAGTCCAACCTAAAGGTATGGCCTTACAGAGACTAACCTGGAACAGACAATCAAAAGCACAGATGTCCCGGAACTCTGAGCCGCTGTATCGTCGCCAGTTGAGAGCCAAAATGGGAGCGAATGTGCAAGTGATGCAGGTCACGATAGCTTGTCGATTACAGCAGATCCAATGAAACTGGAAATGTCCTTGCCTTCCGCGTTTTCATCTATTCCTTGCAAGCCGGGAGCATCAGCCGTAATAGAGCTTGTTACTTCACCTGTGGAGCATGAAGGCCGAAACGATCTGTCTGAACTGAAGGTAATGATCAGTGCAATGGCCACGGCCACTGCTCAAGACATAAAGGAGCTCAAGAAAAATATAAAGAAAGATATAAAGAAAGAAATAAATGACATGCTCAAGAAAAACAAGAAGCTGAGGCAGGATATTAAAGACCTGGAGGTACGTGTAAATAATCGCTTTGAGGCAGCCTTTAAAGGTATGCTAGAAAAAATTGAGAAACAAATTCAGGAAAATGCGTCTAAGTCTGAGAAAAAACTAAGAGCACTTGGTGATCAGTTGGAAGACATTAAGCAGACATTCAAGGAAACCTATGCAGACATGGGGAGAACATGCAAACTCCACGCAGGGAGGACCCAGGAAGTGAACCCAGGTCTCCTTACTGCAAGGCAGCAGCGCTACCACTGTGTCACCGTGCCGCCCTTAACTGTAAAGTGATTTTGATAAATATTTTTGCACCCAATGTCGATGATAGGAAATTTATGCAAAATGTATTTGCATCCATTCCCAATGTGAACACTCATAAAATTATAATGGCTGGGTACTTTAATTATGCTTTAAATCCAGACCTAAATAGGTCTCCTGCCACAGGGGTGATGACATCTAACACTGCAAAGACAATTACACAGTTTGTAACTGACCACAACTTATCAGACCCCTAGAGATTTCTAAACCCAAACTCAAGAGCATATTCCTTCTACTCACCAGTGAATCATTGCTACTCAAGAATAGATTATTTCTTTGTAGATAACAATTTCTTGCCTATGATTAAATCTTGTAAGTATGATGCTATAGTTATTTCTGAACATGCCCCCTTGATTTTGGAGTTAAAATCACTATGCCCCACATACTCATCTCGCAGATGGCATCTTAATCCACTTTTATTAGCAGACGAGAACTGCACAGAATATATATCCAAGCAAAGCAAAGTTATTTTTGAGACAAATACATCCTCAGAGGTTTCTGCAGGAACACTCTGGGAAACCCTGAAGGCCTTCTTAAGAGGACAGATTATCTCATATCTTTCCCACAGAAATAAATTGGAAACCAAGAAGATATCAGAGCTAATCAACAAAATTACTAGAATAGATCAAGAACATGCCAGGTGTCCAAGTGAGGCGCTTCATAGGAAAAGGCAGGCTCTGCATTCAGAGCTCAACCTCTTAACAACTAAAGAAACTGAACAATTCATTTTTAAATCAAGACATCATTATTATGAACTTGAAGAGAAAGCTAACAAGATCTTAGCTCAAAAAAATCCACAAGCAAGAAGTTCGTAATGCAATCCCAGCAATCACCAACACAAACGGAGACAAAATCATTGACCATAAAAATATAATGCACATATTTAGAGACTACTGTAAATCCTTATATTCTACTGAGATTAAAGAAGACAACACACAATCTAATGCATTTCTGGATGCATTACAGATACCACAAATAGATACTCTTAGTGCAGAGGAATTGCATAAACCTCTGGCACTGTTAGAATTACTAGATGCTATAAACTCACTGCAGAGTGGGAAAGCAGCAGGCCCTGATGGCTCCTTGCCGAATTTTATATGAAATTCTCAACTCAGCTAGCTCTCCTTCTATTAGCAACATTTACAGAAGCTAGAGAAAATAAAATTCTATCTCAAACTTTTCTCCAAGTGTTAATTACCGTCTTTCCTAAACAAAATAAGGACCTATTAAAATGTGCATCATACAGACCAATCTTACTTCTGAATAACAATGTTAAGATACTCTCCAAAGTCCTAGCTAGAAGGATGAAGAAAGTGTTGCCTTCGGTAATATCACAAGACCAAATTGGATTTATTAAAGGCAGACACTTAGCTTCCAATCTTCAATGCCTTTTTAATGTAATATATTCACCAACAAAGTGAAACACCCCGTAGATATTATTATCATTGGATGCAGAAAAAGCATTTGACATGGTTGAATGGAACTACCTTTTCACTACATTGGAGAAATTTAGGTTTAGCCCAAACAGTTGTGCATGGATCAAATTACTGTATACCAATCCAGAAGCATCAGTTTGTATTAACAACATTAATTCAGACTACTTTAAACTAGAATGTGGTACCAGACAAGGATGCCCCTTGTCACCGCTGCTTTTTGCAATCGCCATTGAGCCACTGGCAATTCATTGTCAAAATACTATTGAGATAAAGGGGATTATCAGAGAACGACTAGAACATATAGTTTCTTTATATGCAGATGATATGGTACTGTATATATCAGACCCACAAAATACTGTGTGTGCAGTCCTAACAACACTAACAGAATTTCAAAAGATTTCTGGTCTCAGAATCAATTTGAATAAAAGTGTGCTTTTTCCAGTGAACTCTCAAGCACACAATATTAGATTGGACACCTTCCCTTTTCTCATCGTAGAGCAGTTTAAATACCTAAGGTTAAACATCACAGTTAAAAACATAAAGCTCTTTATCAACAAAATTTTGCTGTCTGTATGGAAAAAATTAAGCAAGAATTGCATAGATGGTCAACCCTTCATCTCACTTTAGCTGGAAGAATTAGCATTGTTAAAATGAATATCCTTCCTAAGCTTCTCTTTTTATTTCAAAATATTCCAATATACATCAATAGATAATTTTTTAAGAAATTAGATTCAACCTTAACCTCATTTATTTGGTATTCAAAATATCCACGTATCTAAAGGGCAACCCTACAAAGACCTAAGGCGGAAGGTGGCATGGCTCTACCTAATTCAATTTTATTACTGGACAGCAAATATACAAATTATAAAAACATGGACATGGACACAAATAGATAAATATACACAGGCTTGGTCCGCAATAGAAATAAAATCCTGCAGTACGTCCTTGCTTTGCACTTCAAGTTATCGCCAATATAATAACAACCCAATTGTGTTTCACTCACTCAGAATATGGAACCAATGTAGGAAGTATTTTAAGATAGAGAAGCTTTTATCTCTGGCACCTCTGTACGAGAACCTCCTTTTTTCCACCCTCTCAAACATATGCAGTTTTAAATGGCTGGAAAACGTTTGGGATTAAATCAACTCAGAGATCTGTACATAGACACCGTCTTTACATCCTATGAACAATTACACTCCAAAATTTCTTTTCTTTTTCACTCCAAACCTTCTAGCAACACATTTCTTTCGCTACCTCCAAATTCAAAACTTTGTTAAACAGAACCTGCCCAATTTTCCTCACCTCCCACCTACCTCTATGCTGGAAAAAATATTGCTCAGTCTCGAGGACTCAGACAGCATTTACGTAGTATATAAAACTATTTTACAGTCCCTCCCTTTCAAAGATCCAAGAGAACAGTGGGAAAAGGATCTCTTACTCAACATTTCAGAAAAGGAGTGGAAGTACCAATGCACAGAATTCACTCGAGCTCCATATGCGCAAGCATACAATTATTCAACTTCAAATTATTAAATTATTAAAATATTAAATTATTAAAATTATCTCTCTCGTTTAAATTTCTCCAAAATGTTTCCAGGGCAAGATCCAACCTGCGAACGCTGCAATCAAGTTCCGGCCTCAATGGGCCACATGTTTTGGGCCTGCACCAAATTAACAACATTTTGGACCAAAATCTTTAAATGCCTTTCAGACAGTCTTGGTGTAACAATCCCTCCTGATCCACTAACAGCTGTGTTTGATGGACTTCTAGATGGGCTTAAAACGGAGAAGGACAAACAAATTGCAATTGCCTTTACTACACTACTGGCACGAAGACGTACCTTGCTCAATTGGAAGAATCCTAACTCACCTAATCTAAGTCAATGGGTAACTGATGTTATATACCAGGGGTAGGCAACGTCGGTCCTGGAGTGCCACAGTATGTGCAGGTTTTTGTTCCAACCCAGTTCCTTAACGAGAACTCAATTATTGCTGATGAAGCACATATTGCTTAAGTGACATTTTAATGCTTCATTTTAGTGGTCTCGCTTGTTAAGGTTCTCCAACCTTAATTGCTTATTTCAATCTTAAACTGCTGCATTCAGTGTTTTAATTGCTCCTTATTAGCAATAAGATGCAAAACAGGGGTAGGCAATGTCGGTCCTAGTGAGCCGCAGTGGCTACAGGTTTTCATTCCAACCCAATTGCTTAATTAGAAACCAATCATTGCCAATCTCAGACCTTATTTAATTTTATGCCTTGTTAGTCTGTGCAATGTAAGGCTTTTATATCGTAGATTTTTTTCCTTTCCAAGGATATCATCCAAATGATTTGAAGCCTAAAACAAATCATTTTCAGTCTGTCACATTTTTCTATTAAGTGTTTTATTAAATCAAACCGTGCATGATGAACACACACAGATGTAATTGGAAAAAAGCTAGCTGGAGAACTGCTGGCTGCTTTGTCTTTTACATCTTATTGCTAATAAGGAGCAATTAAAACACTGAATGCAGCAGTTTAAGATTGAAATAAGCAATTAAGGTTGGAGAACCTTAACAAGCGAGACCACTAAAATGAAGCATTAAAATGTCACTTAAGCAATATGTGCTTCATCAGCAATAATTGAGTTCTCGTTAAGGAACTGGGTTGGAACAAAAACCTGCACATACTGTGGCACTCCAGGACCGACGTTGCCTACCCCTGTTATATACTATTTGAAAATGGAAAAAAACTAATTTGCAGTTAGAGGATCTGTACAAAACATTTTCAGAACCTAGCAGGGTCTAATCGATAACTTTTTAGAATAAGCATTTAAATTGAGGAAGCAGGTTCTCTCCCCTCTTTTACTCCATTTATCTTTATTCATTTATTAATTTATCTATTCACTTATCTTTACTAGCATAGAGTTTACACTGCTGGCCTAGCTCTCTTTCTCAGGGGTGGGGGTTGATTTGTTTCAAACCTTTTTTTTCCTGTTAAACTTGAGTTATGTGTATGGAATGTTATTTGATTTTAATAAAATCAATAAAATTAAAATAATAAAGTAAACATTTCAGAAAGTTTGCAATAGATTTATGATAAATTGATTGCAAAGACAAAAAAAAAAAATCTTTCTCCTCTCTGTACATTGGTGTCCTTTTAAATCTAGTGCCTTGATGATGAGGATCATTATGAGCAGTTTCAAACTACTGGTGGCTCATGGATATCCCATAGGTAAGAACCATTAAATCTATGTGCAAATGCAGAATGCACAGCTGTCTTGTAAAATGCCTTATTTCATCAGACCTACCCTGGGCTCCACTCTTGAGGGTGGCCTTCTGTATCACTGCACCTTAGTCTTCTTTTCTGAGCATCATTAGAATTTAATTTTGAAATTTCCTGTATCCCAGGAAATACACTGCAGCGTTTCTTCCACAATCCGAAGGTAAAAGAACATTTCAAAGCATCCCTTACTAGCACTTCATCACAAAAGTTTGCTTGTTAGTGGTAACATCTCCAGTGTACCTGTTCTCTGTATTTTCAAGGTGAAAGTGTTGTTTTAGCCCTTGGCCTGAAGCTGATTTAAAGTGGACATGCCTGCCTTGCATTTCATGCTGCTAGTTCAGACAATGTATGATCAATAAAATTTGAATTATGTGGGTTCTGTTATCTAGAAGTCAAAATGAAGTCCCTAGGAGCTACACTATTAACTGATGTTTTTTTTGCTGTTCTCTCCTTCATTGTCCATGATTGTATGTTTGTTTTTACCCTGATTTCTGAAGTTGGTGACTTACTCACAACTCCTTATTTGCACAGGTTTGTAGCAACATGAAGATCCAAAAATTTAAAAGGTATGTGTCATTAAACCTGATTAAAGACTCAAAAGATAATATTTCACCTTTAAGTTTAATTTAACCTTTCTCTGGTGGGAATACTTGTCAAATATGGCACAATCTCATGTCTGTTGCACAGTGCAGGAAGAACTATACTGTTTATTGAGCACTCTAAATGATTAAATGTTTTATTTTCACAAGTCTTCTATGAAAAAGACTTTTGGTATTTCATTTTTTTTAAGAACGGGTTGGTCTCTGCCTCCCATCCTCCAGCAGGTGGTTGTGTTGTGCAAAAAATTTAAAATTACTAGAAATGTCTCCTGAAAACATGAATCTATTTTAAAACATTTATAGCAAACTCAACATCGTCATCATACTCATGTTTTTCTTACCTAGGCATTATGTGAAATTTTCTTTATGCCTGCTTCTGGATTGCTGCAGCAGGCCTTTAGACCCAGCAGTGTTCTAGCCATTGCTACGTTTTTGCCAGGAGAGCCATTCTTAGACAACAGAGTTGTTAGGTGAACCTGTGTTTTGTTAAGTACTATTCAGGTTTTCTGTTTTTTTGATACCACTTGTTCTGTTTCGATGTTTGTTATTATTGAATCCTGGAGTGGATTTTGTTTGTCCTGAGTTTCCCTTTTGGCACACATTTTTTGCCCCATTGTGAAATTTGTATATGTTTCTATTTTCGTTTATAATAAATACACTATTTTCAAAGAGCCAGAGTTTGTATGGTTTTCTCTATTAGCTTTTTGTACTGAAGATCAAAAGGATTGCTTTATTGCTGGGCTTTCCTCATATTTGTGTCTTTGTAGGCTGCACCCTTCTTAAATTTTGGGGAAAATGCATTTTCAACACTAGGCATAAGCAAGCCTGGGCCTAGATTTTGGGAAGTTAGGCCTCATTTTTGGTACTTAGTGACAGGTTAATTACTATGGTCATATCTTTGCTCATTTGTTTGCAGGTGTAGCCTTTTCAATTCCAAACTGATGAATGAACCCCTACAAAAAATAAAATTAAGTGCAAATATCTACACTATGATCCATAAGCTTAAAGTCTTACTGAAAAATGTAAGATAACGTTGAAATAAACACTTCAAAGTGTTGTACACAATTACTATTCAGGCTGTGTTATGGATTTGTTGAATAACTAATGTTACAGTTTAAAGATTTCTTACAAAAATGTAAACTCTTGTGAAGAATGCTGTTTATGATTGTGTTTACTGTATTTCATTAGCCATATTTTACATTTTGTATGTGATGCATTTTCTTCATTGAAATTTGGGAAGAGTTTGTAGCGGTCCGGTGCCGCTAAGATTCACACTGTCAACAAGATGGCGATTTATTTATTTTTTTGGTGGAGATTCCAGGGACGAACCCAGCCTTGGCCCGACCCGCACATACTCACAAACAGAGACAAATAAAGCAACTGGTAATAAAACAATTAAATAATGTACTAAACACTAATAAACGGAATATAACTACACGCTAAACAATCCCACCCCCGTTCCCTTTCGGCAATTATAAAATAAATACAAATAAACCACAAACAAAAACCACACACTATAAAGTCCATGGAAAACTGCAATTGATGAAATGCAGTGATGAAAGGCCATAGTCCAGAGATCAGCAAGTGGGAATGCAAAGATAGTCCTACTGGTACTTCCCGATGAGATGAAAACAGGTGAATGGGATCAGGAGCGCTCCTTTCTTTACAGGATGAGAACAAATCCTTTGGACAGGATTCTCATGTGCAGGAAGACACCAGACAGACCATATCCCAAAACAAGAGACGATCCAGGACAAAACAAGAATCCACAGGTATCAGAATAGAAGGCAGGCAGACAGGCAACTCTAGACACAAAACACAAAAGACTTCCCATCATTTGGTATCACTGGCCCCCTTTTAAATGTCGTACCGGCATCCTTGTACTCAACAGCCCCTGCACCCTCAGCAGATGACCAATCAGAGCCACTGCAGGAACTGCTGGGAGTTGAAGCTTCAATCCCCAGTAGCACCGCTACAAGTTTGTTCTAAATGATTACAATAGTAGAAAAATGCATCATTGCCTGGCTGCAATGTACTTCTTGATATTTTAAATGACAGAAAAAGGGAAATGAAAGATGCTTTAAACTTCAAGAAAATAAACATCTTTAAATCATTAAGACTAAAAAAAGCAGATTCTAAAAATGTAGATTTCAATTAACATTATACGTATAAGCAAAGCACCATGAGGCATAAAAAAGCTGCAACATGTAGGAGTTTCAAAGAAAAAAGTTTTAAAGGGGATAAACACGATTGACTGTCTAAAATGTATTCCCACCCATTTAACAGCGTAGATGAATGTGTAACTTTAAATAAAGACTGACAGATGTTAATTTAATTTCTAATGATTGGCCATTAGTAGAAAACTGAGTGGGTTAATGGACATTATTGTAAAAATTATTGATTTCTGCCTCACCCTCCTTCTGATGGATCCAGCTTGTGCTTTTCTCATTTTTGTGTCTGAAATAGGAGGGAGGAGAGAGGTTTTGGCAGAGGTTGGAGGTAGGAATGCAGATGCTATTTTATGGGAAGTAGGAAGACAGATGTCATTTTAAAAGATGTGGGATGGGGGGGGGGGGGGGGGTGAGATTTTGCAGCAGGAAGGAGGAATGTTTCATTGGAGCATGGATGCTATTTTGGAAGGGATAGGATGAAAGATGGAGTTTTGTTATAGAAAGGATGGCATTTGTTGTAAAGAGGAAGATGTCCTAAAAAATGAACACGTACCGAAGACTGAGAAGTATATAAGTATATGCTTAGCTATAACCAAACTATTGTTTGTGTTTTGCCTTTGCTATTCCTCCTCAGTATATAAATGAAACCATTTACATCCTCCATTATTATTTTATTAACAATAAAGATCACGTCTAAATGCTAACTGACTCATTGTTATAAATCATATGTGTGCCAAGTCTATCATATTTCCATAATTTTCAAGTCTGCCAATTCTGACATCCCTATTGTTTCTGTATGTAACTGTCCTGTCTTATTTCAGTTTTCCTTGACAGTTTAATGAAACCACTTGTCAATGATCTCCCTTCATATATAAAAGACAATAATTGTGCTATCCAGTTGTTTGACAGCTTTCAATTTCAAGATCCTGATTGCTTCACCATCACCTTGGGCATCATTTCTCCTTATACCATCATTACCGCAATAAAGGTCTTTTATCTCTCATATACTGTATGCCTTTATGAACCATCAGGTATCGGACTCCCCCACTCACAACTTCATTGAAATTAAAAAAAAAAACAGTTTTCACTTTCTCCTTTATCAGCTGTTTTATCACTATTTCAATTAATTTATTAGCATCAAGAACTTTCAGAAACAAGAATGAGGCCACAGTTACTAGTAAGAACTTTTAAGGAGGCATTATTTTTACACTGAATAAATTAAACACATTGGAAAAGGAGAATCAGAAAATTACCATATTCCCAAAATTCAGACAGAGAACATAACATTTTGTTCCTTTTAATTTTATTGTTGCTTTATTTCTGTTTATTTTTGTCATTTGATTGTTGTACATTGATAATATTTATGCTCTGCTCTTTTGAAATTTAATGAGAAGATACTGTGTGTCTCCAGAGGACGTAGCTGCATGGGCATCTGTGCATGTGTGTGATGTCATGACAGCCATCTTATTTAATGCTAAACCATGTTTTTTTTTTTCATAACTTTGCTTGTGAAACGGAATATCTTTAGCAAGGGAAGACTAGTTTCTCTAGTGCTTTCAAATGTTTTTTATTAGATTTATAATTGTTCCTGATTTAGCCTCTTTGTTTTGGCCAGTATTTCTTTATATAACCTCTTCTCTTCTCAGTTGCAACTGCTTGTTGGGATATTCAAACCCACAAATTCAAAAACTGGCCTAAATATTCCAAGTAATACATATTAGGCCTGGCCCTCAAATTTCATGTCACTGCACACGCAAATAAGACAAAGTCTATAAATCTAAAAGGGAGAGTAGAACTCTGAAACCCTTGGCCTAAAACACAAAAAAAAAACTTCTAGTAATGATAAAGGTTATTCAAGAAGGCATATTCAAAACACAAAAAAAGAAGTGAATTCATAAGGAGTAAGGACTATTCTAAACTTTGCCTCCAAAAAGTGACCAAAATGGAAAAAAATAAAGAATTCACAATCAAAAGCCTAACCCAAAGACAAGTGTCATGAAATACATGTTCCTAAGCACAAAAGTCCCATAAATGTGGAAGGATCTCTCAAGGTTCAGCTTGAAACAAAAAGGAACAAATTAACAGTTTTTATGAATTGTTGTGATGTTAGATTTTGCATATAACTTGATAAATATTTTGTATGTCTTTATTTGTAATTTAGGCAAAGCAATGTAATTTAGCGTTACATTAGTGAGTGTCTACTCCCCCCCCCCCCCCCCCCCCCTTTAGGAATGGGTCTTTTTGAATTTTACGACAGACATGCAGGGGTTTGTGCCTTAAACCAGTTTGCCGAGTGTTTCTCTGCTAAAGTCTTTCAACCCCTGCAAGGAAGCTAAGCTGCACTTTAACATATGGTTTTGGGGGATGGAAGGTGTTAAGATTTTCTTTGCCCCATTGGTCTGAAGCATGGCTGTTTGGAATTGGCTTCTATCAGAAGCTTTTAAGTACCATGATGTCCTATTGGATGTAGGGGTCGGACAGAGAATCTATAAATCTGCTTGTTCAACCACATTCTCTCTCTCATACTAACCTCTGATCATGAAGAAGCATATCTCTCTTACCAAACTGATGAAGACCATCACACCATGAACTGAAGAAGACAACACAATGGAGAGCACAACTCGGCAGCCATATTGAGGCAGGCAATGCAGCCTGTTCTGAAGAAAGCTGAATGATGCTTTAACTAGAGACATTTTTAAGTAACTAACAAGTCTGTGTGCAGCCTGAAACTACACATCACCATTTAATCAGGTTGTATGGTTGCCAATATTCAAATGTACTTTGCATATAGTTATTATTTATGATTATTATCAATAACACATTATTGGATGTGTAACTTAACTCCTGCTTGTCTTTTTACTGCACCTAATTGCCTGAGGTTATAGATATAGAAGGGAAGGTGGGGATAAGTTATATACTATAATACCTTATAAGCAGTGGTAAGTCTGTGAGATTAGGCATTTTGACAAAGGCTACTTATTAATAATACAATAGGGGAAAGTAGAGCAATATACTGTATTACTCTACCAAGATAAAACAGAATAAAAGCTTAATTTTCAAAAATGTTCTGAAAGAATGAAGGTTCATAGAGCACAAAATGCCAAGAAGGATAAGTCTTAAACAACAAAGGAAGTCTGAGACAAACAAGTCCAAAAACGCAAATCCAGAAGGCGAAGCTAAAAACAGAATATAAACATCTAACAATCCAAAGAATCAACAAAATACAATAATGGCAAGAGCATTCATCAGCTCCACTAAGCACATCCAGTGAACTGAAGAGGAGTGTATGTTTCCTCAGGCTATATAGGCCCCTTGATTGAGATGGACAGTTGGCCCATCCGTTTGGAAACCACCCACAAAACCCATAGAACATAACAGAACAATCATAAGATGCATATAAATGAAATAATACACAAAATTAATAAAAAACAAAGAATACAAATAAATGCTAAAGTAACAATAGTAAGATAGACTAAAGAATAAAAAGTGAATAAAAAAGATATTAACAAAGACTTTGAACACCAGCCAGTGGAGTAAACCTGGATAAACCATAACAATAAGGACATGAGTACATAACCTAAAGAATTAAAAATTAACATTATGATTTTACAGACTTATCATTTTTAATGTCTGTAATTTTTTTTTCTTGCTTTACATTTTTTATGGTCAAATAAAATCTTCTAGGCTTTTGGACCTCCGAGAATCTAAATTTAGTTATTTTCTTTGTATACTGTCTCTGAACCATTGGACCAATGGTACATTTATTAACTTAATATTGTATATGTACTGTGTGCTCTGACAAGAGAAGGCTGACAGGGAATTTGAGGAGATGGGAGATATGAGGCAAAAAGGCAGGCAGAAGTCAAAACTGGGAGATCAGAAGCTAAGTATCAAAATCAAAATACTAACCAAACTCATTGTCAAAAAGTCAAAGCCAAAATTCTGAATCCTAATATTTTAACCAAGAAAACAAATGCACATGATGTTTGGAGAAATATCCATGTAAACTTCTGAAAGAAATGACAGAAACCAATCCACTTTAACATAACCAACAATTTGCTAATCCTGCAAACAGAAGTGTGGTAGATACTCTCCTAGTTGCATCAAATATCCACTTTTCTCCTTAAGGCTGATTGAGATGTCAGAGCATTATTTTTGGACTTGTCTTCAGTGTTCAGTGCCTTCCAGACTCACGTACTGATTGAGAAATTAAATAGTATGATTGGAAACGCATTTATTACATTATGGATTCAGGACTTTCTTTAAAATTGTTCACACACAATCAAAATATGGGGCAGTTTTTCAAAGGTCCTTTACTCAAATACAGGCATGCCTCAGGACGTGGTTTGTCTCTTACTATTTACACTGTACACAACTGACCTAAGGCAGTGACCACTGTTCAAAGTATGCTGATGGCACCATGCTAATAGAAAGCATATCTGCAGAGGATGATTATTTAAATTAAGTGGACCATTTAGATAATTTATGTAACAATAACTGTCTTACTCTGAATGTCAAGAAGACCAAAGAAAAGATATTTGACTATAAGAGCCAGAAAATTTTATTTTGACTCATCATTGATCTGGAGTAGGAGGTAGAAATAATGACTGAATAAATACGTAGGAACTTCCACAGGTAATAATCTTAATTGGATTACTAATTCAAAAACATATACTCTAAATGCAACCAGCACATATCTCTTCTACATAAACTAAGAGTATTTAAAGTGGACAAAGACCTCAAATTGTCCTTTTATCGCACTGTGTTCAAGTCTGTCATCACTTTCAGCTTCATTGCCTGATTTAGTAGTTGGACAAACCTAAATTTAAAAAGTTCCAGCAGATTACTAAACAGTCAGCTAAAGTTTTTGGGGCTGATGTAGATGATTTGGTAAGTAAAAAAATTGGAAATCCTCTCTGGTGATGACAGACACCAACAGACATGCAGAATTTAACTTCAGTAAATCAGGGAGGATAGTCACTTTAAAGAGCAATTCAGATTATTCCAGAAATTCCTTTCTTCGTAGTGCCATGTGTCTTTATAATAAGGAATATTAAAGATAACAATAAAACACAGGTGTTGAAGTTTTATTAATGTATTATGTATCCAATTTAAGTCTGTAAAAAATAAGCAGATCAATGTCAAAGATTTGGGGCACTTTACAGCCAACACCATACAATTTGAACAATCTTAAACAAAAAGAAAACCATGTACAATACAAAAAGCGAGTTGCCCCGACTTCCATCTTAGGTAGACTGCCTATAATGGCGGCTCCTCTGGTTTTCAGGCTTTCTGGGAGGTAGAAGCAGGACCAGGGGGGCAGAACCAGGAAGTGATGTCAGTGATGGAACTGTGTCAATCTTCCTTTTGCAGATAGAGGAGAAGAGAGAGATCATTATAACACAGCGCCATCTCCTGTCTTGGTGTAGAATTACCATCACCTAAGCATTTAAGCTGTTTCCCATGCTCACGTGCTTGAAAGTTAATTTGCACTATCAAACTGCTGGAAGTAGTCAGCAAAGAATCTGGTTTTCAAATGATGTAAATATTGTAGAATTTCTGGGTTGTGTTAACCTCTCTTGTCTCTATTTGTTTGTTTAATTTCTTTTCTGACTGTTATTAGATGCACCTGAAAAGGCAAATTTCATATTTTGAAACCTTGAATCTTGAAATGTATCTTTCATTTCTTGGTAGTACAATAAAATGATTAACTGACGAGAAAATACTATTATAAATATGATACAATACAAGATGAAAGATTAACAGAAACATATTCAAAAACATAAAACACACAAGATTAACAAAAAACAATAAAATAAATAAAGAAGAGAGAAACCAAATCCAGTATGCCCACATTAACCTGCCACCTAACTCAAATAAAAATATAAAGTAAAATAAACTGTCTGACTTTTTGGTTTTACAAAAGATCAACTCAGTTAAAACATTTGCTGACATGGTGAAATGATTGTTTTTTGTCCCAAAGCTTTGTACCTCACCAGTACAAATGACATATCGGTGATTTTGTGAGAAGGAACTGGCTGAAGACCTTTAGTGGCAGACCCATCGTTGGCATCTTTAGCCACAGAACCATGTGACATTATTCAGGGGCCTGTGGCTAAAGATGTTGGTGATGTTGGTTTGGACAGTCTGTCTTCTAATAGAAACGGAGTTGAATTTGATGTGAAGTGCTTTCAATAGGCCATTTATTTTTTATAAGGTTTCTTTGTCTGATCTTTTATAAAACTGTATGACATTTTTTTTAATTATTAGATTTCATTGCAACATTTGCCAATTATGCAGAGCAGGGTCACGGTGAAGCTGGTGCCTATTCCAGCAAGCATTCTGTGCACTGCTATCATTGATTGCACACACACGCACACACCCACATCTTGGGAAAATTACCATCACCAGTCCAACAAAGCTGTATGTCTGGAGTGTGGAAGGAAATCAGAGCATCTGGAGGAAACCCACGCACACTCTGAGAAAACGTTTAAACTCTATGCAGTGTGCAACTGGGACTTAAACTCTGACCTTCCAGACCGTTTGCCACAGCTTCCTGAATGACATCAAAGGGTCCTGTGACTAAAGGAACCAAAGAGGGGCCTGCTGTTAAAGGTAATGCAGCCAGACGCTTTTCGATTTTGTTAATGCTGCTTTTTGCTCTAGCAATCAGACCAGACCAGTTTCCACTCACCTCCCAAGTCCACATACTGTATGATGCATCTTCAAGCACATTGTTTCTCACCATAAATTGCTCAGTTGATCCTAACAGACTAAAGATTTGTATTTGTTACAAACTAATTAACACTCGCAGTCATCTTCATTACAGCTACTTTAATATCAAGCACAATAAAACATCACTTCATTTTTCAAAGTTCTTCAGGCTCTCTTTTCAAAAGAGTTATACCAATCAAAACTACATACCCCATATTCTCTCCTTTCATTGTAATAGTTATTCTCTATCTCAAGTCAGTAAATGTCATTTTCTTTTTTGTTCAGTTGAGCCTAATCTCCAAACCCACCCATGATTTCCTACCTCTGATTAACTGACCAGACTTTTTGTTGGCAGTTGTCATCATTATCCAGGGTCACTGTTACCTTGGGGCACTTTTTATTGCAACAGGAACTGCTTGATCACATGTACAGTAAATACATCTGAATAATGCAAGTATATCTCATTCCTTTGAACATTTTAACATCACATTATGAACCTAACGTTTGGTCAAAAAACATTATTACCATATTGTATTTCTTGTGAAAGTGTCCCTTGTTTTAATTAGACAAAATTGTAACACAACATGTAGATATTTTCAGAGAATGCATCTGAGCCTTTAAAAGTGAAGACCTTTACAAGTCTAATGTAGTTAAATTCAGTTTTCTTGATGTCAGCCACATTGATCTTTCTCTTTCTGTTCTTTGACAAGGATTCCATGACAGCTATCAAAGGGAAACAGAAGAAGCTAGTTAGTCTAACATTCAGTTCACACATTCCCCCCAGCACTGAATGTTAGATTAACCATTTAACTCCAATCCTTGCCTTCTCAGATGGTTGCGTTTAATCTCACTGGGCATTGTTTCCCTATTTTCACACTTTTCACAATTCATTATCAACTTTTTTTATCTTAACTTCATACTTTACTAAACAACACATTGAAGGCTCATTGTAAGCTTATTTTAGTTTATTTTTTAAGCACCACAAAACTTAGTTGGATTGAGCAGGTTCTAGAAATGGACAAATGGATGGAAGGATGGAGTAAATAAACCTTAGGTTATTTTTTTTCCTTTTAGGATAAGATAGTATGTACTGTCACACATGTGTGCATGGGAGGTAGCTAAAGGGCCTGAATATTGGTAGTTTCATGCCAGACCAGGTGCACTGACTTTCTCTCTTAATCCTTTGCAGACCATTTATGGGAAATCACACGGTTCTGGGGCCCATGATGATATCACTTCCGGCTTCTGGTGCCCACAAAAGCAGCACTTCCGGTCCCGAAGACATCACTTCCGGTGCCAACAATGATGTTACTTCTGGTCTCGCTCTTTAAAGCTGCAATCTTTACACATCTAAATCAGTTCTGTTTTGAACTCTGACCTGTGAACAACACAACCTATTTACCCATTTCCAGCCAGGGCATAATATACGGGTGGCTGCCCCAAACCTTTGATGTCTATGATTCATTCTTGTGACAGTACTCATTTCTTTAATTGGCAAAAATATCTGGGGGAACTCACCTTCAGTGTAATAATGCCGACATACAACTACATACACTGTATGCTATGAATGCAAGATGGTTCAATTAGATAGATAGATAGATAGATAGATAGATAGATAGATAGATAGATAGATAGATAGATAGATAGATAGATAGATAGATAGATAGATAGATAGATAGATAGATAGATAGATAGATACAGTGGTGTGAAAAACTATTTGCCCCCTTCCTGATTTCTTATTCTTTTGCATGTTTGTCACACAAAATGTTTCTGATCATCAAACACATTTAACCATTAGTCAAATATAACACAAGTAAACACAAAATGCAGTTTTTAAATGATGGTTTTTATTATTTAGGGAGAAAAAAAATCCAAACCTACATGGCCCTGTGTGAAAAAGTAATTGCCCCCTTGTTAAAAAATAACCTAACTGTGGTGTATCACACCTGAGTTCAATTTCCGTAGCCACCCCCAGGCCTGATTACTGCCACACCTGTTTCAATCAAGAAATCACTTAAATAGGAGCTGCCTGACACAGAGAAGTAGACCAAAAGCACCTCAAAAGCTAGACATCATGCCAAGATCCAAAGAAATTCAGGAACAAATGAGAACAGAAGTAATTGAGATCTATCAGTCTGGTAAAGGTTATAAAGCCATTTCTAAAGCTTTGGGACTCCAGCGAACCACAGTGAGAGCCATTATCCACAAATGGCAAAAACATGGAACAGTGGTGAACCTTCCCAGGAGTGGCCTCCCGACCAAAATTACCCCAAGAGTGCAGAGACGACTCATCCGAGAGGTCACAAAAGACCCCAGGACAACGTCTAAAGAACTGCAGGCCTCACTTGCCTCAATTAAGGTCAGTGTTCACGACTCCACCATAAGAAAGAGACTGGGCAAAAACGGCCTGCATGGCAGATTTCCAAGACGCAAACCACTGTTAAGCAAAAAGAACATTAGGGCTCGTCTCAATTTTGCTAAGAAACATCTCAATGATTGCCAAGACTTTTGGGAAAATACCTTGTGGACTGATGAGTGAAAAGTTGAACTTTTTGGAAGGCAAATGTCCCGTTACATCTGGCGTAAAAGGAACACAGCATTTCAGAAAAAGAACATCATACCAACAGTAAAATATGGTGGTGGTAGTGTGATGGTCTGGGGTTGTTTTGCTGCTTCAGGACCTGGAAGGCTTGCTGTGATAAATGGAACCATGAATTCTACTGTCTACCAAAAAATCCTGAAGGAGAATGTCCGGCCATCTGTTCGTCAACTCAAGCTGAAGCGATCTTGGGTGCTGCAACAGGACAATGACCCAAAACACACCAGCAAATCCACCTCTGAATGGCTGAAGAAAAACAAAATGAAGACTTTGGAGTGGCCTAGTCAAAGTCCTGACCTGAATCCAATTGAGATGCTATGGCATGACCTTAAAAAGGTGGTTCATGCTAGAAAACCCTCAAATAAAGCTGAATTACAACAATTTTGCAAAGATGAGTGGGCCAAAATTCCTCCAGAGCGCTGTAAAAGACTCATTGCAAGTTATCGCAAACGCTTGATTGCAGTTATTGCTGCTAAGGGTGGCCCAACCAGTTATTAGGTTCAGGGGGCAATTACTTTTTCACACAGGGCCATGTAGGTTTGGATTTTTTTTTCTCCCTAAATAATAAAAACCACCATTTACAAACTGCATTTTGTGTTTACTTGTGTTATATTTGACTAATGGTTAAATGTGTTTGATGATCAGAAACATTTTGTGTGACAAACATGCAAAAGAATAAGAAATCAGGAAGGGGGCAAATAGTTTTTCACACCACTGTAGATAGATAGATAGATAGATAGATAGATAGATAGATAGATAGATAGATAGATAGATAGATAGATAGATAGATAGATAGATAGATACTTTATTAATCCCAAGGGGAAATTCACATTCTCCAGCAGCAGCATACTGATACAAAAAAAAACAATATTAAATTAAAGATTGATAATAATGCAGGTAAAAAACAGACAATAACTTTGTATAATGTTAATGTTTACCCCCCCCGGGTGGAATTGAAGATTCGCATAGTTTGGGGGAGGAACGATCTTCTCAATCTGTCAGTGGAGTTGGACAGTGACAGCAGTCTGTCGCTGAAGCTGCTCTTCTGTCTGGAGATGACACTGTTTAGTGGATGCAGTGGATTCTCCATAATTGATAGGAGCCTGCTTAGCGCCCGTCGCTCTGCCACAGATGTTAAACTGTCCAGCTCCATGCCAACAATAGAGCCTGCCTTCCTCACCAGTTTGTCCAGGCGTGAGGCATCTTTCTTCTTAATGCTGCCTCCCCAGCACACCACCGCATAGAAGAGGGTGCTCGCCACAACCGTCTCATAGAACATCTGCAGCATCTTATTGCAGATGTTGAAGGATGCCAGCCTTCTAAGGATTCTTACTAGGACTAGTTGTTAAAATCCCTAATTCTTCAGCACAACAGTTGAAAGGAGAAGTCATCTTGAATGGAGTGAAATTTGCCACAGAATTGCGTGGTGAAACCAATGCGACACATCTTCAGTTGTGTGCCCCGACTTCATTGGGTGTTTCGGCCGCTTATCACAAGACACCCTCCGCCGGGGTTGGCCCACCCCTGGTTGACCAGGCCTGGGTGTATGTAGCATGGTGACACCACTCGATCAATTGGCAGCCCATGTTAAGTCTCTACGTTTCAGCCACAGCCAGTGACTGCTCCATTCCGCTACAGTGGCAAGCTCTTTAATTGCCTTCCGTTGAGCCTGCCCTCTGATCCCTACTTCCTTCAATAGCCTCGTGGTGGAACTGGCTACAAACCCTCTGCATCCCACCTCCACTGGCCACACTTTGACATTCCAGCCTCGCCCCTCTGCTTCAGCTGCTAAACTGGCATATCGCAGCCTCTTCCGTTCGAATGCCTCATCGATAGCATCCTCCCATGGGACTGTCATCTCAACGATGAAGACACACCGACAGGACTTGGACCAGAGCACAAGATCTGGACGCAGGTTAGTTGTCGCAATTTCGGGTGGGAAGGTGAGCCTCTGATTGAGGTCCACTCGCAACTCCCAATCCCGGGCTGGGTTCAATGGACCATTATCTTGAAGTAAAGGCTTGGTCCGCTGTTTCTCCCCTTCCCGCATGAAGGTTGTTCTCTGTCGGATGATACTTTGTGCTTCTAGAGGCATGGCATTAATGTTTATTCTTTTGTTCTCAATTTCAGCAGCCAAGCATCTCAGCAGTTGGTTGTGGCGCCAGGTGTATCTTCCTTGAGTTAAGCTGGTCTTGCAACCCACCAGTATGTGTTTGAGGGTTGCTGGGATAGCGCACAGGGGACATGCTGGATCCTTTCCATGCCAAAGATGTAGGTTGGTTGGGGAGGGCAAGACGTCGTATGTGGCTCTGATGATAAAACTTAGTCTATTAGCCTCCATGCTCCACATCTCGCTCCAAGTAATTTTCCTCCTCTCCACACCATCCCACTTCATCCAGCGGCCTTGTTGGGCTTGGGAGACCGCCTTAGCACACCTGGCTGCTTCCTCCTGGCGGCGGACCTCCTCCACCACCATTTTCCGCCACTCCATTGGAGTAGCCTTTTGCCATGCGGGTGTTACTGCTTCGAATCCAAAGCCCCCTCTACTATGTTGGACATGCCCCACTACATCCCGGTGTCTGAGGGCAGCCTTTGCCTCCGCAACTACTGCCGATGGCTTCCATTTCCTCCCTGTTGCTAGGGTTGGAGCAGCACCTCTGACAACTGAGTCCCGGGATTCTGTGAGAGTCATTTCCAGCCTTGATTTCGCGCATTTGTACTCCTCCACCAGGCTTGAAATTGGCAGAGAGAGGGCTCCGTTACCATACAGGCCAATGCTGGTGAGGCACCTCGGCAGCCCAAGCCATTTCCTCACTTGTGCGTTCACTAGTCTCTCCAGCCGGTTGGCCTGGGATAATGTGACCTCATAGATAGAAATTGGCCACATGAGCCGGGGCAGTAGCCCAAATTGAAAGCACCACAATTTCAGCTTCCCTGGAAGGGAAGTGTTATTGATCTTATTTAGGCCGTTGATTGTTGTTCCACCTGCTTCGAGTCTTTGAGCTCTGCACTATACCAACGGCCAAGGCTTTTGATAGGCTTCTCCAAAACTGTTGGTATTGGTTCGTTGTTAACCTGGAACCTCTCATTGGTAAGCTGGCCTTTGACTATGGAGATACTGCGGGATTTGCTGGGTTTAAATTCCATTCGTGCCCACTTGATGTTTTCCTGAAGTTTATTCAACAGACGTTTGGTGCATGCGTTTGTTGTTGTTATTGTTGTCATATCATCCATGTATGCCCTGATTGGGGGGAAACGCAAACCAGCCTTCGACCATTCCCCTCCAACCACCCATCGGGAGGCTTGAATAATGAGCTCCATCGCCATGGTAAACGCCAGTGGAGAGATGGTACAGCCCGCCATTATGCCTATCTCAAGGTGCTGCCAGGCCGTTGTTCTAGTCTGTGTTGTCACACAGAATTGCAGGTCCTGGAAGTAGGCTTTGACCAGCCTTGTGATTCCCTCTGGGACTTGGAAGAAATTGAACGCCGTCCACAAGATCTCATGCGGCACTGACCCAAAAGCATTGGCAAGATCTAGGAAAACCACGTGCAGATCTTTCTTCTCCTTCTTAGCTGTCTGTATCTGGTGCCAGATGACATTTTGGTGTTCCAGGCATCCTGAAAATCCTCTTATCCCTGCCTTCTGCACTGAGGTGTCCACAAAATTGTTCTTCTGCAAAAACGCTGAGAGTCTCTGGGCCACAACACTGAAGAATATCTTTCCTTCCACATTCAGGAGGCTGATCTGGGGGAACTGATCGATGGTTGAAGAATTCTTCTCTTTGGGAATCAGGATACCTCCTGCCCGCCGCCATGCCTTCGGTATGACTCCTTTCTCCCATACCACCTTCATTAGCTTCCAGAGGTACTTCAAAACGCCTGGCGCATTCTTATAGAGCCTATATGGAATGCCATTGGGCCCAGGGGCTGAGGCTGCTCTTGCCCGCTTTACTGTCCTCTCAACTTCGCTCCATGTAGGGGGCCTTAATTCCAACTGGTGCTCGGGTGGTTGAATTGGTGGCATGTCATCTGGAATTCTGGCTGGCACATGCCTCTTGTTATCGGAGTAGGTCTTCCTCAGGTGCTCCTCTAGTTCCTCTATAGGTGCTTTTAGGGTCCCAGTTTTCTCCTTTACGAAGAGATCTTTAACAAACTTATGGGGGTCTCTATAGAAGCAAGTCCTCATTCGTTCTTTCTTCTTATGTTTCTTTCTTAGGCATTCTGCTCTTCGCAGTGTTGCAATTCGCTGCCTAATTTCGCCCTGTAGTGCCTCAGGTCCTTTCCTTTCCAATTCTGTGGCCTTTTTCCATTGTTTTCTCAGTTTCCTTCTTTCTTTCATCAGTCGTTCGATCTCTTGTTGTCTCCTGGACTTTAGATTGACGGATGGATCCTTCTGCATCCTAAGATTTGTGCTTTTCGCCCCAAATCTGTCTGTTCCATAGCTGTAAATGATCTCCCCGGTCTTGTCTAGCTTTCTTTCTACACACCCTTTCAGCCCTTCTAGAAGATGGACGAGGTCCGTGTCTGTGGTTTCCCACTCCTTTTTTTGGCAGGATTTAGGCCATAAGATTTGAGGCTTCCGTCCCTTCATCTTCCACTCTACTGCTATCTGTGGCTGGATGGGTTCTGGACTCATGAGCATTGGCGGCTCTGTGCTTGGTTGAGCTTCGTCTGGGGTTCTGATACCCTGTGGACTGTGGTGACTAACCTGCCACTGGGCTTCACTCGACTGATTTGCCCTACCTCTAATGAAGTAGTGGTCAATGTGAGGCCCCTCGCAACGCTCTCTCAGGCACTTTTTCCTGCCCTGGTGGATCTTGAGACCCTTCTCTGATGTTACCTTTTTCCAGCCACAGATGCAGCTTTGAAGCCTATGTCCCGCCCGTTCTATTACTCCATCAACTCCTGTGCTGAACATTTGATTCATTGTCAATTCCGTTCCAAAGTCTGTTACCGTATAATCCGCCGTCGAGTCATCTTCCGCCCCCGCTCTCGCAGACTCAGGGGGTATTTTTCCTTTTGATCTTGTTGTAGCCATTATTGGGTGGATCCAAGTCACTATATAGTGCAAGGCTCCTAGGAAGTATAACCGGCTCTGTCCTTTCTTACACAGAGCATCAGTATTGGCAGTCCAGTCTAATTTATCATCCAGCTGCACTCCCAGGTATTTATAGGTCTGCACCATCTGCACACAGTCACCTCTGATGATCACGAGGTCCATGAGGGGTCTGGGCCTCCTAAAATCCACCACCAGCTCCTTGGTTTTGCTGGTGTTCAGGTGTAGGTGGTTTGAGTCGCACCATTTAACAAAGTCATTGATTAGGTCCCTATACTCCTCCTGCCCACTCCTGATGCAGCCCACGATAGCAGTGTCGTCAGCGAACTTTTGAATGTGGCAGGACTCCGAGTTGTAGTGGAAGTCCGATGTATATAGGCTGAACAGGACCGGAGAAAGTACAGTCCCCTGTGGCGCTCCTGTGTTGCTGACCACAATGTCAAACGTGCAGTTCCCAAGACGCACGTACTGAGGTCTGTCTTTAAGATAGTCCACGATCCATGCCACCAGGTATGAATCTACTCCCATCTCTGTCAGCTTGTCCCTAAGGAGCAGAAGTTGGATTGTGTTGAATGCGCTAAAGAAGTCTAGAAACATAATTCTTACAGCACCACTGCCTCTGTCCAAGTGGGAGAGGGATCGGTGTAGCATATAGATGATGGCATCCTCCACTCCCACCTTCTCCTGATATGCAAACTGCAGAGGGTCGAGGGCGTGTTGAACCTATGGCCTCAGGTGGTGAAGCAGCAGCCTCTCCATGGTCTTCATCACATGTGATGTCAGAACAACAGGCCAGAAGTCATTCAGCTCACTAGGACATGATACCTTTGGGACTGGGGTGATGCCAGATGTTTTCCAAAGCCTTGGGACTCTCCCCTGTTCCAGGCTCAGGTTGAAGATGCACTGTATAGGACCCCCCAGCTCCGATGCACAGACCTTCAGCAGTCGTGGCGATACTGCATCTGGACCCGCTGCTTTGCTGGCAAGAAGGCTCCTCAGCTCTCTGCTCACTTGCGCTGCTGTAATTATGGGTGGGGATGTCTCTCCTATGCTGGTATCAGCAGAAGGATGTGTGGAGGGTGCAGTACTCTGAGGTGAGAGTGAGAGTGGGTTAGGGTGGTCAAACCTGTTAAAGAAGTTGTTCATTTGGTTTGCTCTCTTCACGTCTCTCTCGATGGTGGCACCCCGCTTCGAGCTGCAGCCAGTGATGATCTTCATCCCATCCCACACTTCCTTCATGCTGTTATTCTGCAACTTCTGCTCCAGCTTTCTCCTGTACTGCTCCTTCGCTGCCCTGAGCTGGACTCGGAGTTCCTTCTGCACGCGCTTGAGCTCATGCTGATCACCGCTTTTAAAAGTCCTTTTCTTCTGGTTCAAAAGGCCCTTGATGTCACTTGTAATCCATGGCTTGTTGTTAGCATAGTACCATACAGTTCTTACTGGAACTACAATGTCCATACAGAAGTTGATGTAGTCAGTAGTGCAGTCAACAACCTCCTCAATGTTCTCACTATGTGATCCCTACAGGATATCCCAGTCTGTAGTTCCAAAGCATTCTCTCAGTGCCTTCTCTGCCTCCGGGGACCAATTCCTGAATGAGCGTGTGGTTGTAGGTAGGACCCTCACTCTTGGTTTGTAGTGAGGCTGAAGCAGAACCAGGTTATGATCTGCTTTCCCAAGCGCAGGCAGCAGGGTGGCGCTGTATGCGTCTTTAACGTTTGCATACAGTAAATCAATAGTCTTATTTCCCTGGGTGTTACAGTCCACATACTGGGAGAAGGCAGGTAATGTTTTGTCCAGCATCACGTGGTTAAAGTCTCCAGCAATTAGCACAAGCGCCTCAGGGTGCTGCGTTTGTAACTTAGCAACAGCAGAATGGATGATGTCACTCGCTGTCTCCACATCTGCCCGAGGAGGGATGTAAACGATAACAACAATGACGTTTCCAAACTCTCTGGGTAAGTAATAGGGACGCACACTTACGGCCAACAGTTCGATGTCCCTGCAGCAAGTGGAGACTTTGATGTTAACATGTCCAGAGTTACACCACCGTGCATTAACATAGAGAGCGAGTCCTCCTCCTTTGTGCTTCCCTCAGGTACTTGCATCTCTGTCCGCTCTAACTGTACTAAACCCGGGTAGCTCCATGTTAGCATCTGGGATGGTGGTAGTTAGCCACGTTTCGCAAAAGCACAACAAACTGCATTTTCTGTAGATTCTGACATTTTTAACCAGCGCAGCCAGTTCGTCGATCTTATTTGAGATTGAGTTCACATTTCCCAGAATCACAGAAGGCACAGAGGGCTTAAAACGCCACTTTCTCGCAAGCCGCTTCATTTTTAGCTTAGTGCCGGCTCTGCTGCCACAATACTGCCTTCTTACCTCGTCGAGTAAATAGGGAACCACACCGGCACTGGCATTTGTTCTCAGCGCTCTAAGTTGAGTACTTGAATAGACGAGTCTCGGCGTGTAAAAATCCATGCCCACGTTGTAAAAGTAAGTGTGTCCAGGGAACGAATCCACATAAAGTAAAGTGATAGGAGTGATCAATAAAAAAAAGAGAAAAATAAAAGTAGAAAAATATAGTCGTACACGGAGCTGCTGAAAAGGCTGCCACTCTCGGCGGCGCCTGAGTCATGAAGGATTACAATTACAATGCAAAGCTACTTTTCTAAATTATGAAAACAATCACCTACTGTATATAGAATGTGATGAGGCATTCCTAAGATTGCTCAAAATGTCAGCCTCAATTTTGGTGTGTCAACTTTTTCTAAAAAATACTTAATAACCCTATATTTCAGACATGACTAAATTATAAATAAATTGTGTAAACATTGCAATGGAGGTACTATTGCACATAGCAGTTAGGGCTGGGGAATTTTTGATTCGATCAAATTGTATTTTAAGAAAAATCCAAATGTATAAACCATTATCATAATGTTCAATACTTTTGACTTACAACAACTTCTTCTGGCAGTTAAATAAAATCTGCAAATTCTCCTGCATTCTTCCTAAGTGTGACTGCATGGACTTTGCCTATGTTGCCTGATTGTGGTGATAAGTATGAAAAGGAAATGGACAGAGGACCAGAAGAGGAGGTTTATAACAGGTAGTCTTAGCTATTCTGTTTGGATAAAAATGGGTTTTACTCAGGGTGATAATGTAAGAAGTACAACATCTAAAATTAAAATACTTTACTGCATATGAAGAAGTCATTTAGACATGTGCGATGCCTGCAATGTGCCCTCTTACCTCCAGCAGAACTGGTCTCTGCTAAACTTCTTGTGACAGTTAAATAAAATCTGCAAATGCTCCTGCATTCTTCCTAAGTGTGACTGCATGGACTTTGCCTATGTTGCCTGATTGTGGTGATAAGTATGAAAAGGAAATGGACAGAGGACCAGAAGAGAGGGTTTATAGCAGGTAGTCTTAGCTATTCTGTTTGGATAAAAATGGGTTTTACTCAGGGTGATAATGTAAGAAGTACAACATCTAAAATTAAAATACTTTACTGCATATGAAGAAGCCATTTAGACATGTGCGATGCCTGCAATGTGCCCTCTTACCTCCAGCAGAACTGGTCTCTGCTAAGTAAAGCTCCATACCATATTTGTTGTACTGTTGCACAGTGTATGAGCAGACAAGCAGCAGTGTGGAAGGTGATAAAAGCTGCAGTGACTTACTATATTGCTCATCATATTGCCCTCATCTGTCCATTTCACGTGGTCTCTGCTCTGTACTGAATAGCTACAAGAGGGAACATGAACAGTAGCCTTCATAGTTTTCTTTTGAAAATTATTCAGTATTCATGTATCAGGGTATCTGTGTGATTTTATAATGGCAAATTGTAATAGTGAGCTGTTAGTTCAGTGTTTATTGAGACTGAAAGTGAAAGTAAAGTTTTGCTGGGTAGTTGTAATGGCTCTGTTACTAGTGAAAAATCAACACCCTCATCAGATTTTTCCCTGACTCTGGCCTTGTAAAGTACCTATCTATACTGATGAGAAAGAAGGATTCAAGAAGCTGTTAATATCACTGAATACAAAATATTAGTTGCCCGGCTGTGTGCATTATACATAATAACAAACATTCACGCATAAAAAAAAATCACATATATGCAAATACATAATTTAACCATTAAAAATTACATAAATCATAAAACATTTATATATTTATTTATAATATGCAAATTATTGCAGTGATGAATGAAGAGCTTTATCTTTCCTTATATAAAAAGTCAAACAGACAGAGAGAGAGAGCAATAATTACTGAGGTGACAGAAACTGGCAGACAAAGTTGCCTGCAAGAAATGCAAGGTTTTGAATGAAATGCATCCAAAGAAAACTCAAAAATAAGTAGTGGAGATGTTAAAGAAAAATGATTGCAAAACATTTCTGAATGTTTCTTTGAGGCAGAGCTGTCAATAAAATAGTTATATTTTGAAGAAATAAACATGTTTTCTGCTCTAATATTTTACATTATTATGAGATAATACCAGATTTGATCCCTGTATGTATGTATTTTTATATATTGCAAATGAACTGGAATCATATATAGTATTTAGCAACACACCAACAGAAAGAAATGTGTATCAGGAACACAGAACGCAGTATACAGTATACCATGTAGTGCATGTCCAGAACTATGCATGGGACAAACATCTGAAATACTTGCAAAAACACTGCAATGCTGTGAGAACGAAGAACCCACAGTCTCTGATATATGCACATATTAATTCAACCGAGCACACATTTAACTGGGACACAGCGCAAGTAAGATTCAGGGAACATACTAAAAGTGCCTAAGAGCTGGCGGAATCATACAATACCATTAATAGATATTTGGACATGAACCCATCATGTGCAGGCTTAAAATGAAGAACATCCAAATAATAAATACTTAGAAGACTAACACCCTCTGAACCCCACCTTACTAATCCATCCCTCTTACACCCACCTACCCTTCCTCATTTACTATATATTGCCTTTGATTCCTGTATGTCTAATCATTTTCCTCTGATGATCATACCTGACAGGTGTTGAAAGCTCAGGAATAAAAGGCTATTTTAAGATACGTGATTCATTTTCTCCCTTCATGGATTTCTATCTTTCTATCTATAGAAACTGAGACTTGGCTTTTTTCTACCACTGTTAAACCATTCTTGAAGCTGTTGTGCTGTGAGGCTCCTATCACACAAGCTGGTATGTCTTCCGATTGGGTTGTGCCTTTGGGTCTGACAGATCTCTTCCTATCAGAGTTTCTTCTAGTTTTCAGTTGCCTTTGGATTGTATAGGAGACATTGTACTCTCTGTCTTTTTGATTTTTTTACAATTGAAAGGCCTACACTTTTAAGAGTAGTGATGCTCTGTTTCATTTGATTCGTTAATTGCCATTTTCTTGCCATTATCACTGGAATATTGTCCAAGTAATGCTTCAGAGGGTGTAGTATCACAATCTGTTCCTACTCCACTTTAAGGCACTGTATCCATAGGGGGTTCTTGCTCTCTAAGATTGTGTTCTTTATTGATGTAAAACAGACTCGAGCCTTATACCCATCCCATCCCTTTGCAACCATGTAGGAAATAATGACATGAGAGAAATATGGTACAACAACTGATATATGAATTTAACTTGCTATAAAACATAGCTTCCATCCCCAAAATGCAATGTATGTATTATTTATGCATACATATCGAGGCTGGAGAGAAGCTGATGGAACAAACAGTTGTGATTCAGTTTTTTAATGGGGAATGCTGATCGAGGAGGTTGGAAGGGCAGGATTGGTTGTCTTCTGGCTTCTTAGTGATTCCTAATATAAAAACTCACATATTTTGCACAATTAATGAGCTTTTTATAAAAATTTGCCATGTAACTGCCACCTGAGCTGTGCTACTCTCAGACCAACATAACACCTGCTCTAATCACGCATGGCTTCTGTAGCCTGTGGCCCTGACCATATATTGATCAGCAAACATCAGCACTTTTAAAATGTCCTGCCTGTGTGTCCTTCACATGTTTCTGTTCATCTCTTTGGCAGTTTCCCTCTGTCAGCTGAATTGTATTGTTTCAGCTTTATGGCCTCATAACATAATGTGTTTGAGATAAAACTCCACAGATTATAGTGGCACACTTCAAACCTATTACTACAGACAGACAGAGGGTTTTTAAGTAATCAGCAGAGGTTTGGACAACTTCAACTTGCAAAGCTTAATTTACTTTAATTGCTGCAGAACATCTGTAGGTTGTATCCTATTAGTTGTTCCATGAAGAAGGCCCATTTGTAATATTCTGATATTTCCATTTTTCTGGTTTTGCTAACCTAAGCTTTAAATTTATACCTCTGACAGTTTATTGCTTACTTTTTCCTTTTTCGCCATTTTAGGTCATTCATTACATTTAAAACAGATTATATCTGAAGAAAAACTGGAAAAACTGAGTTGTTCTAAAACAAAGTGAGAGCGAGAGAAAGAGCTTAACTTCACTCTTCAGTCTTAAAGGTGTTTTGAGAACTTATTGACAAATACTGAATATCACATTTCAGGTCAAATATCAATTTATATTCATATTATGTCCATATTGCCCAGCCCCAGCAGCAGCACCTGGTGTAATCTTCCTGTGACTGCAAAGCTCATTTCTGTTAATTCATCCACTAGTTGGATGAACCTAGAAAAGAGAACATCAATTGAAAAATATAACCTTAATTTACATCAGTGATCTGTCATGGCAGCTTTACAAAGCAAGCAGCCTCTGGGTGATTCTCATGCAATGCATACCTTGTAACTGAGAAGCAATGTTAGACTCCTTATATAAAATAAAAAAGTCTGCTTTCAGCTCATAGATTAGAAGTTGATTGTCACATATTGCTGTCCTTTGTTGGTTCCTGGTCCTGTACTGTGCTGCACTGCTCCATGAGGTTCATGGAACCTACAAAACTGGATCTCCAATGTGCTAACCAACAGGAGACAAAGAGTACAGGTCAGAGGGGAATGTTCCATGCCCATGATGTGATCAATGAATAACATAGCGGTCTGTCAATGGACAGTTGCATTTTTTGATTTATATTAATGCTATGACTTGCTAGCTATGATTTTCTAGAGCTACCAAGATGTCATTGATCCTGATCCTTCTAAACCTCTCCTCTGCCTTCAGCACTGTCAACCACAACATCCTTCTTGCCACCCTCTCTGACTTTGGCATCACTAGGACTGCACTCAGATGTTTTGAGTCCTACATCTGCAGTGTGTCCTGGTGAGGAGAGCTGTCAAGGGTGGATCAGACATGCACAGGAGTGTCCCAAGGATTGGTGCTGGGTCCTCCACCTTTCTTTCCATACCCCACCTTGCTGGGTCCCATCATCCAATCCCCTGGGTTCTCTTACCAGTACTATGCTGATGACACACAGCTGTAGCTGTGATTCCCTTCTGAGGACAACAAGGGTATCAGCTAGAGTCCATGCATGTCTTACTAATAGCTCAACCTGAACGAAGGACCACCATCTACTGTGCAACCTAGAAAAAAACTAAGTGTCTTGTGATCCCGGCCAGCCAGCCTGTTCAACTCCCTATCTCTGTGTATCTTGGCTCACTGCCAAGTCAGTTTGCAACCTTGGGGTGGTGATTGATCAGCAGCTATCTTTTTCTGTCCACATTTCTACTGTTTCTCATTCATGCAGGTTCACGGTGTACACTATCTGCAAGATCAGACCATATCTGACAGAATATGCAGCACAACCTTTTGTCCAGGGCCAGGCCTTGGTCTTGTCTTGCCTAGACCCGCATGTGCTATGAAGCCACTGCAGATGATCCAGAACACAGAGGCCCGTCTTGTATTTAACCAGCTGAGAGTGGCAGATTGTCACTCCTCTCTTCAGGTCACTACATTGACTCACTGTAGCAACATAAATTAAGTTCAAATCCCTGATGTTTGCCTACAGAGTAGTCAATGTTTTTTGTTTTATACACAATACTTCATTCTATAATAACTGCTTTTACTTTTTTTAATATATAGAGTGGAATTATATACTTTGACAATTTTTATCTTTTCTTTTATATGCATGACTATTTTTCTGTGTAGCTCCTATTTGGTGGAATGAGCTGTCCACCTCCATCTCAACTGCTGAACAGGCAGCAAAAATGATTCAAAAAGACATGAACAAGCTTCAGAACTGTATGAAATAAATAATAATACTAATTGTTGCTTTGGTCATAATTTGTCTTTTCCACACTATTTCTATTGCCTTTTAGCTTCCTTAATACCCTTTTTATTCATTGGTCTAATACATTCATACTTGATAAGTTTGGTGAGGAGAAACCCAAGTGGCCTGCACATGGCCCTAACCTCAGCTCTGCTTAACACCTTTGGGATGACTGAAAAGTCTATTGTGAGCCAACTCTCATATTCTCATACTTGATGAGTGTGGAGTGGAGGAACTCAAGTGGCCTTCACAGAGCCTTGACCTTAAGACGATAGAACATTCTTTGGATGAACTGGAATGTCAAATGCGAGCCAAGACTCCTCATCCATCATCAATACTTGACCTAACAAATGCTCTTTTGGCTGAAGGGGCACAAATCCCCATAGACACACACCAAAATCTTGTGGAAAACCTACCTAGAAGACAGGAGGCTGTTATAGGAATGGGGGAGTTTCAACCTCACTTAACACAGTATATCATTTTTGACTTTGCTACATCTAATCAAAATTTCCCTATTAAAGGTAAACTTTAAACCGGTTTTCATTTTTAAATATGTGTCCTGCCAAAAAAAACTGTCAAATGCATTATGCATAGTCACAAGATCCTAATGGCCCATTCACCTCAACCCCTAAATTCTCCCCAGATTATTTCAGAATTTCAAATCAAGCCAGGCATCCTCTCTTGTTCGTGCTTTAATGTGCTATGCCATTAAACAGTCAATATAAAGTAGAAATGGCAATGAGAGCATTGAGCGCATACCAGTATAACAAAAGACAGATGAAACAAGAAGAAAAATGAGCATCATGATGTCTCATAATATTCTAAATGTTAATGTTATATGAGGAAAATGAAAAAGAAGAAGAAACTTTCACCAGAATACTGAAGGCTCTGAAATTACATTAGAATTTAATATGTGTTGAAAAATAAGATTATAAAGAACGTTTGGGTGGGAGGATTGGTTATTATAAGGGATAAAGAATGGTGAAGAAAACTGAATGGATGATTAAATCTGCAGAATTAATTAGTTAGTGAAAACAGTTTTGTTTAAAAAAAGAGTGGGGAAAATTAAGAAAGCTTCCTGGTGACAATCTAAATTCCAGTTGGCTTTGTACATGCTGTTGTAACTACCAGGAGCAGATACCAGATTACATCTTAGTGTTGACAGAAGAGTGATATAACCAAGTAAAATTGCAAAGATAACAATGTTCATAGAGGCCAAAAAGTATCTCAGAAAAATTCCTAAAGAACATCAAGAGAAGTGATGAAAATAGAGGGTTGAAGTTATAGGTGTGGGAAAGGTTACATTTATTGTATAAAGCACGTGAAATACCCTATTCCCTTGGATGAAGTGCAGTGAATTTATATTTGTGCTAGACAGGAGGAAAGTCTCATGCACAGGAGAAAGCGAGACTGTTATTGCATAACTTCTAACTGAAAAATCTATAGTCTGAAAAATCACTAATAAACTCTAGCTGTGTGTTTTTCTGCTTATAAAATAACTTGCATTACCAACTGAGACTCCATTACAAATATGTTACCTCCCCAAAAACTATGCTTTCCTTTTAGGATATGATGTTATGATTTACTGGAGTCTACAAAACTGAAAATCCACATTTTACTCAAAAAGTAGGCCTCAGGGATCTAGTGAGGCCCATAAAAACAAAATCAGTCTTACCCCAAACTCATAAGACTTATAGGGAAGCTTACAGTCTACACAGACCATAAATTGGTAAAGGCTTAAAAAAAAAAAAGAAATCACTAATCACATAAGGGAGAGGACAATCATGAAAATCACTGACCTTGAAAAAAAACCAAAAACAGTGTTCCTTTTTATTTGAAGATTTAACAGTCTGAACACACTCAGACCAATATAAAGGCTTAAGGATGGACCCTCAGCTGTAATGTTAGGGGGCCCTGCACCCTAAGGCTTAGTACACAAAACATAAAACATAGAACTGGAAACTACATCTCTATATATACAGTATAAAATCCAACATCTGTCTATCTGTCAGCCTCAGAGTGTACCTTCCCTCCGCTTAGCTAGCGAACGAGAGAACAACTTGACAGATTTACATCATTTTTTTTCTATAATTTGCTTGACCATTCTGGATGATTTTGCAACTTCTCTCATCACGCTAAGTATCATAGTTTGCTTGCAGGAGTGATATGTTCATGCTAATACGAGACAGAGGCCGAGGGGAGGGGGATGCATGCTGTCAGGAGTGGGTAGCCTTACTCACGCGCCGGCCTCCGTTCGAATCGGTCTACCCCTGGCCATGTTTTGGAGCATACCTTGCCTCCACTTAGCTAGCGATACTGTTTGTTTATTGATTCTTAAAGTTTGTTCAGTTTCACTAATATGCAGGCGGAGCTGTGGTATACAGCTAGTAATTAATATAATACAATAATATAGGGTGAAAAACAAAATATTCACTAGGAATTATATACAGTAGTGTATACAAAAGGAAACAAAAACATTCATTAAAAATTACACAATCATATTTAAAACACAGCAAAAATATTAAATAAAAAGTAAGTACATTTGTCAGTAATGAAACTCTGGCTATTCCCTAACACATGACAACTCATTATATTATCATTTAAAATATACCTGATATTACTGCATGATATATATTTAATACATTTTGGATAAAAACTCATAAACACGGAAAAGATGATATGCAGTAAACCACACATAGATAAAAATGCCACAGGAAAAATTCAAGGCTTAAGGATCAAAAGAGTTAATGGGAGTTCAGTGATCTTATAATAACACAAAAGTCATAAAGAGAAGAAATGGCCAGCACATTATATCAGTATAGTCTAAAGTCTAAACAGAGAAGACATGTTGTGGGTTCTCCTCAATAAACATTTATTGGAGACCAGATAGCCTATTGCCTGAGGAGGCTGCCCATAAATGTAAACAAAATGGCATGAGACAAACAAACTTATGTCAGAGGCAATGAATACCTTCATCTAATGAGACTGACTGGAATGAGGGGTTAACATACAGAGGTCAAATATACATTCTTGGCAATGTCTTCTATCTTTCATTTATGGTATAACAACTCATGATGGAGGATTATTAAAACGTTAAATATACTGTAAGTGGATCAATTGTACATAAGAGGTCAGGCATGCAAACAGTTTTAACAGAACAGAGTCTGAGGCTTTTCTTAAAGCTCAAACCCAAATGCATTTATAAATACTTTTAATGGCATCCATTAGATCAGTACCTGATCTGGAAGAGCTGACAACATGAACCATGAATAGGTTCTTGTATACATACAGTGTAGGCCACTTCTAAAACAATAACAGATGACTGAGGACAGCACTGGTGCCAAAAAGAGGCATTTTGCAATTCTCAATTCATTGTACTGTGTAATTGAGGTGATGTGGTGACATAGGTGTATCTTAAATTAGATTAGAGATTAGAGATCTTTAGTGTCACATACACTGCATGAGGATAGTGAAATTCTTGTGCCACCCTTGTAGTGATGTATAAATAAACACAATAAATAAATAAGAGTAGCAAAAGACAAATAAATGAATGAATAGCATAAATAAAGAAATAAATACAGTAAATAAGAGTTACAAAAAGTAACATACAGTACAATTACACATAAACCAGCAGGTGGGTATAGTACACAGTGCAGGGTAGGTTGTATCAGGTTAATGGGAGTTCAGTGATCTCATGGCCTGGAGGAAGAAGATGTTCCTGAAGTGGGTGGAGTGAGTGGTGAGGCTCATGTACCACATCCCAGAAGGCAGAAGTGAAAACAGGATGAGCTAGATGGAAATCTGGTCAAGTAGACGTATGAAGATATGGAAGGTCAGCCCCATTGATTTTAGAAGTTGAACAGACAGTCTTTTGGAGGAGTTTGTGATCCTGGAAGGCCAGGATACCAAACCACATTGTGATGTATCCAGTCAGGATACATTCAATTGTGCAGCAGTAAAAGTTCACTCATGTTTTGGTTCCCACCCCAATGCTCTTTAGCTTTCTCGGGAAAGCATTCAGGTAGAGGTTGTTGTTATGGCACCATACAGTCAGGTCTTTTACCTCCCTCTTGTACGCAGCATCATCATTGTCACTGATGTTGCCAATCACAGTGTTTTCTGTGAAGCTGGTGATGTTGTTGTCCTTGTGCTTTGCTGCACAGTCATGGGTGAATGGACTGTATAGCAGTGGGCTGAGGCAGCAGCCTTGTAGAATGGCAATGTTGGTGAACAGCGTGGAGGAGTTATTTTTCTTTTTTATCACTGACTGGGTTCTGTTTGTCAGTAAGTCAAATACCCAACCACAGATAGAGCTGCTTAGATCAAGGTCTATTAGCTTTAGCTGTAGGCTGGAGGGCACAATGGTGTTGAAGGCAGAGTTATAGTCAATGAATGGGAATCTGGCACTGGAATTTTCCCTTTCCAGATGTCCCAGAGCAGTGTGCTAGGTGAGAGAAATAGGCACAGCTGTTGAAGTTGTGTAGTCTGTAATTGCCTATAGCTGGGGGGATTATTGATTTTAACCCCTCCCAATATATTTTATGACAGTTTCAACTCATTGATAACAGACTTTTTCATGTACTTTCTCATTCACCCCTGAAATCAATTTTTGGCCACTCCCCTGTGAGGCATCAACAACTCAACCAATTTCCACATCTGCTAGCGGAAACAGCCATTGCATAATACTAAGGAACAAATGCTCCAAAGGTCAAAAAGATCACCGCCTAGTTTAGTGGATTCGATATCTTTTTTTGACTCATGCTGATGCTTTAGTCTGAGAGGACCTAAAATCCCATGAGTCTATGAATCCCTCTTACCAAGTTTCAGCAGTGCTGGCATTTAATGGAAGTGTGAATGTATGTTTTCACATTTATTTGTCAGTGATTTATTCTCATCACTGTCACAAGTATTTAATTTATTGGAGAGATTCTTTAGAATTTCTGGGTTTAGGATTAACTTGTTTGTTTCTAGTTTTTTCATACACCAAATGGTGCACATTGGACACAACATCAGTAATGAACTCAGGGTTATAAGGTGTTTAGGGTCTTAGATCATCAGACACCCAGACCCTGGCGACCAAGTTTGTGTCCAAGTAATGTGCTAAACCATGGATTGCCCCCTTGGTGTACATCCACCTTGACACTTTTTCTGCAGCATCGATAATGTTCTTGGTTGCTCTTCTTTTCTGTATTCCTCTAATACCAAGGAGACTGAGTGCTCAATGTAGAGACTGCCCTGCATAGCCCCTGCAGCCCACCTTAATGGGCTTGCATCAAGACTTCCACCCATGCCTTCTACATTCCTCTACCAGGTCAAGGTATTTTGCCTTCTTGCACTTATTGGCCTCCTCTATCCAGTCTTCCCAAGGAATACAACAACAACAACAACATTTATTTATATAGCACATTTTCATACAAAAAGTAGCTCAAAGTGCTTTACATAATGAAGAAAAGAAAAGTAAAAGACAAAATACAAAATTAAAATAAGACAACATTAGTTAACATAGAAAGGAGTAAGGTCCGATGGCCAGGGTGGACAGAAAAAACAAAAAAAAACCTCCAGACGGCTGGAGAACAAAAAATAAAATCTGTAGGGGTTCCAGGCCACGAGACCACCCAGTCCCCTCTGGGCATTCTACCTAACATAAATGAAATAGTCCTCTTTGTAGTTAGGGTTCTCACGGAGTCACTTGATGCTGATGGTCATACAGACTTCTGGCTTTTAATCCATCCATCATTTTTGGAACATCATGGTGCTTTGGGTAGATGGTGGTGGCGCAAGCCACCACCAAAAGGACACCGGAAAAGGAAACAGAAGAGAGAGCAGGGGTTAATCCAGATTTTGAATGAATAGTTATTATAATGAATTGGATATACAGAGTATCAGGATTAAATTACAGTGAAGTTATGAGAAGGCCATGTTAAAATAATGTGTTTTCAGTAGTTTTTTAAAGTGCTCCACTGTATTAGCCTGGCGAATTCCTACTGGCAGGCTATTCCAGATTTTAGGTGCATAACAGCAGAAAGCCGCCTCACCACTTCTTTTAAGTTTTGCTCTTGGAATTCTAAGGAGACACTCAGTTGAGGATCTGAGGTTGCGATTTGGAATATAAGACATCAGACATTCCGATATATAAGATGGAGCGAGATTATTTAAGGCTTTATAAACCATAAGCAGAATTTTAAAGTCAATCCTGAATGACACAGGTAACCAGTGTAGTGACATCAAAACTGGAGAAATGGGTTCGGATTTTCTTTTCCTGGTAAGGATTCTAGCAGCTACATTCTGCACTAGTTGCAAACAATTTATGTCTTTTTTGGGTAGTCCTGAGAAGAGTGCGTTACAGTAATCTAGCCGACTGAAAACAAACGCGTGAACTAATTTCTCAGCATCTTTCGATGATATAAGAGGTCTAACTTTTGCTATGTTTCTTAAGTGAAAAAATGCTGTCCTAGTGACCTGATTAATATGCGATTTAAAACTCAGATTACAGTCAACGGTTACCCCTAAGCTTTTTACCTCCGTTTTGACTTTTAATCCTAATGCATCAAGTTTATTTCTAATAGCCTCATTGCATCCATTATTGCCAATCACTAAGATTTCGGTTTTCTCTTTATTTAATTTGAGAAAGTTACTATTCATCCATTCTGAGATACAGGTTAGACATTGTGTTAGTGAATCTAGAGAATGGGGGTTATCAGGTGCTATTGATAAATACAGCTGTGTGTCATCAGCATAGCTGTGGTAGCTCACGTTATGTCCCGAGATAATCTGACCTAATGGAAGCATGTAGATTGAGGAGAGCAGCGAACCCAGGATAGAGCTTTGTGGAACACCATATAGGATATCATGTGTCTTTGAATTATAATTACCACAACTAACAAAGAATTTTCTCCCTGCCAGGTAGGATTCAAACCAATTTAAGACGCTGCCAGAGAGGTCCACCCATTGACTAAGGCGATTCTTAAGAATATTATGATCAATGGTGTCAAATGCGGCACTCAGATCTAAGAGGATGAGAATAGATAAATGGCCTCTGTCTGCATTTACTCACAAGTCATTTACTACTTTAACGAGTGCAGTTTCTGTGCTGTGATTTGTTCTAAAACCTGACTGAAATTTATCAAGAATAGCATGTTTATTCAGGTGCTCATTTAACTGCATAATGACTGCCTTCTCTAGAATTTTACTTAAGAAAGGTAGGTTAGAGATGGGTCTATAATTTTCAAGAGCAGAGGAGTCGAGATTATTGTTCTTAAGTAGAGGTTTAACTACAGCAGTCTTAAGACAGTCTGGGAAGACCCCCGTATCTAATGACGAATTTACTATGAATAGTGAGTTCCATTATGATCACTTGCTTAGACTGGTCAGATGTTAAGACCAAATCTGGCCTGAGTATCATCCTTGTGATGTGTTCTGGAAACTTCAACTGCTTTCCTAGATCAGCCTTCAGCTGCCAGTCCCACAATGAGACCACCTGGGATTTTTCCCCTGGCTTAAAAAAGGCTGTGTTGTGCCTTATTGGGAGCTGGTGTTTGCTCTTTTGAATTCCAGTGCAGATAGTGTCAGCTACTACTTTCAGCAGTTGGTCGTGGTGCCACTTATACCTCCGCTCTCACAAGTCTTTAGGGCATCAGCTCAAGATGTGCTCCAAAGAACCAGGCAGTATGCTGGGGTATTATCTTGACCACAGCAATACAGGTTGGATGAGCTTGGAAGGACATCATACATCAAATGAATCAGAATTTTCAGTCAGGCTGGTTCTGATTTCCAAAGTTCTGCTCATGTGATCCTTCAGGTAGTTATATGATCCCAATTGATTCAAACTCCTACCTATTGCATAGCCACTATCCTGCTACACTGTTTCTCTGCCACATCTGCACGGATCTCTTCCTGGATCAGTTGACGTCTCTCTCTCTCCACTGGGCTTTATTATATTGGGGTCTTGCAATGCTTACAATGTTCCCAGTGAACTGTCTTGCATGTCAAGTTAAGTTTATTGTCATATGTACATTGTACAATGCAATTCTTATTTGCATGTCTCCTCAGTACAGTTGACAAAAATACCATTAAAAATAAATAATAATTTTATTTTTATATATATATATATATATATATATATATATACAGTGGTGTGAAAAACTATTTGCCCCCTTCCTGATTTCTTATTCTTTTGTATGTTTGTCACACAAAATGTTTCTGATCATCAAACACATTTAACCATTAGTCAAATATAACACAAGTAAACACAAAATGCAGTTTGTAAATGGTGGTTTTTATTATTTAGGGAGAAAAAAAAATCCAAACCTACATGGCCCTGTGTGAAAAAGTAATTGCCCCCTGAACCTAATAACTGGTTGGGCCACCCTTAGCAGCAATAACTGCAATCAAGCGTTTGCGATAACTTGCAATGAGTCTTTCACAGCGCTCTGGAGGAATTTTGGCCCACTCATCTTTGCAAAATTGTTGTAATTCAGCTTTATTTGAGGGTTTTCTAGCATGAACCGCCTTTTTAAGGTCATGCCATAGCATCTCAATTGGATTCAGGTCAGGACTTTGACTAGGCCACTCCAAAGTCTTCATTTTGTTTTTCTTCAGCCATTCAGAGGTGGATTTGCTGGTGTGTTTTGGGTCATTGTCCTGTTGCAGCACCCAAGATCGCTTCAGCTTGAGTTGACGAACAGATGGCCGGACATTCTCCTTCAGGATTTTTTGGTAGACAGTAGAATTCATGGTTCCATCTATCACAGCAAGCCTTCCAGGTCCTGAAGCAGCAAAACAACCCCAGACCATCACACTACCACCACCATATTTTACTGTTGGTATGATGTTCTTTTTCTGAAATGCTGTGTTCCTTTTACGCCAGATGTAACGGGACATTTGCCTTCCAAAAAGTTCAACTTTTGTCTCATCAGTCCACAAGGTATTTTCCCAAAAGTCTTGGCAATCATTGAGATGTTTCTTAGCAAAATTGAGACGAGCCCTAATGTTCTTTTTGCTTAACAGTGGCCATTGCGTCTTGGACATCTGCCATGCAGGCCGTTTTTGCCCAGTCTCTTTCTTATGGTGGAGTCGTGAACACTGACCTTAATTGAGGCAAGTGAGGCCTGCAGTTCTTTAGACGTTGTCCTGGGGTCTTTTGTGACCTCTCGGATGAGTCGTCTCTGCGCTCTTGGGGTAATTTTGGTCGGCCGGCCACTCCTGGGAAGGTTCACCACTGTTCCATGTTTTTGCCATTTGTGGATAATGGCTCTCACTGTGGTTCGCTGGAGTCCCAAAGCTTTAGAAATGGCTTTATAACCTTTACCAGACTGATAGATCTCAATTACTTCTGTTCTCATTTGTTCCTGAATTTCTTTGGATCTTGGCATGATGTCTAGCTTTTGAGGTGCTTTTGGTCTACTTCTCTGTGTCAGGCAGCTCCTATTTAAGTGATTTCTTGATTGAAACAGGTGTGGCAGTAATCAGGCCTGGGGGTGGCTACGGAAATTGAACTCAGGTGTGATACACCACAGTTAGGTTATTTTTTAACAAGGGGCAATTACTTTTTCACACAGGGCCATGTAGGTTTGGATTTTTTTTCTCTCTAAATAATAAAAACCATCATTTAAAAACTGCATTTTGTGTTTACTTGTGTTATATTTGACTAATGGTTAAATGTGTTTGATGATCAGAAACATTTTGTGTGACAAACATGCAAAAGAATAAGAAATCAGGAAGGGGGCAAATACTTTTTCACACCACTGTATATATATATATATATATATATATATATATATATATATATATATATATATATATATATATATGTAAAGTATGTAGAGCTTGAAGCATGCAGCAGCCCTAGAACTTGTGGGTTGAAACTGTCCTTGAATCTGCTGGTGTGAGTGCTAATGGTCCTATACCATTTGAAAGATTAGGAGGGGGCACGGTACGGCCAAAGTCTTTAATTATCCTGTTTGTCTTTCTAAGACAGCAAGTGTTGTGTATATCCTGCATGGAAGGGAGCTGGGTGCTGGTAAAATTCTGTGCTACCTCTGCCACTCTCTACTGTAGAGTGTTTTATATTTTTGAACTGAGCAGGTGCGGTACCAGGATGTGATGCAGCCAGTGAGGACTGACTATTCTGTTGCACATATGGATGTTCATGAGAACAGATGTCCTTAGATGTCTAAGAAAGTGAAGGTGCTGGTGAGCTTTTTTTGACAAAACATGAAATGTGCTCTGATTAATTTGTCAGTGATTGTCACTCCTGTCAGATTAAACTGGATCAGTTTTCTTTAATTTGTTTCAGAAAAGTTCAGATAGAAGTGTCAAACAAAACATTGTAACAGTAGAAGCTCATCTCTTAGTCTCAAGACAATTGAGTGAATTCAAATTTTTAAAATAAATTTCATCACAAAGTTCTTTTTTAGTTTTTCAGAGTAATCCTAAATAGAAGCCAACTTTTTATTATTAAATACAATTGTAGCTTTGCCCATTTGGAAAGACAAAAGGCCATATGTAAAAAATGACAGGTATGCAAAGACCTAAAGCAGAGAGAGGCATGACACTACCTAACATCAAATTTTACCACTGAGTGACAAAATGTCCTGTATGTACTTTAAGACAATAGAAGGAAGCAAAAACAAAAAAAATTATAAGTGTACTTACTTTGTTAGCCATGGAAAGGAAATCCTACTCAAACTGTTCACTGTATGTTTTGCAGTTTGCCCCCTTCTTACTAACTCTCACCAATTTACCAGTAGCCTGGTAGTTCATCGCTCACTCAAAATATGGCAGCAATACAGGAGAAACTATAAGCTGAGATGCTGTTACCAATTTCTCTGCACCATAATCACATATTCCAGCCATCCATTTAAAGTGTTTAATTCATGGAACTTACTTGGCATCCTGACTTTTAGTGACCTCATTTTAGTAGTTTGTATGTGTACACCTTCAATACAATCTTCCATTAGCAATGTCTTTGTATGTGCAATTTAGAAACTTAGAAAAGGAAACCTGCCCACCTTTCTTAATGTTCCATTAATATCTATGGTGGAATTTATACCACGCAGTAACGATGAAGGTCTTAACAGCAGTTTTGAACTCTACCAACATATTCACTAGAGTACACCCCAGATTTTATGATGCAGTATTGGAAGAGGGACCATCCAATTAGTATCTCAGATAATGAGAATTCAGTCATCAACAAGATACACTATTCAGCATTTTCCTGCAAAGCATGGTGTAAAAGCTAGAATTGTACATTGCACATATCTATCTCAATTAATATCGTACAAAATCTTTCCAAAGATGCAAATTGAGAACAATGTCATCAAGTCCCTGCCGCAGTGCTCTTAGAAAGTTGTTGCAAAAATGTCTCCTTATTTATCAGATAATTTTACGCTTAAAATTACCCCATATTCTAAAATGGCATTATTCAGATTTACAGAAGATGGGATAACTCTTTGTTATGAAATATCTATTGTGATATCCTACACTACACTGCTCACTCTTTAACTTATCTTACACAATTGGAAGAAAAAGAATCCACCCTTCATTAAGTTAGTGGAAAAGCTACTTATTTTCATAATAATGAAAACTAGGAACACTCTAAAAGTTTTTCAGAATTTTGAAATGATATATTAAGGCTGTTGTAAAATAAAGAAAATGATGTCCAGACTCAAATTGTTTTTTCTATAGTCTTGGATTTTTTTGGCCATTTGTTTTTCCAGATATGGTCATTGGTCTCAAATTGAGAGCAGTGCCTTCTTTAAAATTATATATATTTTAGATGCCATAGTCACCCAGGAGAACTGATGACACACACAGCAATGCATCTGAAAACAAGGGAAAGACTTGGACGTTTTATGGACTATAGCATTCATACAAACTTTTGTGACAATTACAATAGTAATTAACAAATGCCTGTGACTTAGATTTTTGGTTTGATTTACTAAAGTGTCGAGAACTCAGCTATACCAACTTCTGCTTATTAGAAGACTAATCTATTGATCTATCCCTTCATCACAGTAACAACTGTGGGTCTTTGCTTCAAATGATCATAATCACTGCAGTAGCAACTTTATTTCGTTAAAAACACATTTTTTTTCTTAGGATTTACATATAATAAGTGTATTTACAAACAAACAATGTTAGACTTAATAAAAAACTTTTTAGCTAAATAGATATGCAACATATTGTACATTGCTGTGCAGATTACTTGGTAAGACACTTTGCTGGTCTTTAAAAAAATGTCAGGGTCAATATCTTCTATTACTCCTTTGTTCTCAGTTCTGTAAAGTTAGCAGACATTTCTTTGTCTGTAATATGGTTTCCAATCAAGATTATAAAAGTTTTAAAATTAAAATCAAATAACCAAAAGGTACTCATAGTAAGTAATGTCTTCCCTCAAATTTCTCAAGTGCAACCATAGGCTTTTATACTGTAGACTCATAAAGGATACTGAGAATAACTGACATTTTAGGACAGACTCAGAGATCTGAATACACACATTATCGACAAGGAAAAAAGTTTATAAAATATATCAAACAGTTGTAACTGAACTATTTAGAAGACTAGGGGGCTTCGACCCATGCTCGCTTCGCTCGCCAACCCCTGTGTTTGGTTTTCCGGATATACACTTTTAAGATTTTTTTTTTCTTTAAATTGTTGCTATTTCATTAGTTTCAGTTTTATTTCAGAACTTATGTAAAAACAATATTTGGAATCTTTCGAGTCCCAATATGCTGAATCTTTTAAATGAGGTCAGTGAGACATGTGTTTAATTACTGTACCATAATTCAGGATAGGTTTCTCTGTTTGGAATTTAAGCACAGACAAAGTGATCTACATCATCAGCAGTTAAAATTTTTTTTTGCAAAGTAACCAATAAATGCATGTGAGGTAAAACACGTTTTTGAAATTCTCTGACTTAAACTTCAAAGGCTTACAATATTTACATACTTCTGACATATCAACTGTGTCCATATATTCAAACTCTATTCACCTTTTAGTTATTTCTCCGAGTAATAATTTTTCATTTTTTGCACTAATGCGATGTTTACTGTCTTTGTTTTGACACTGTCGTTTTTTTCTGGTTTCATATTCTGTATCTTGCTCTGCATGTGTTTTGCGCCGTTTTTTTGAGTCTTTTGAATTCTAGTTTTCATTATCTCTAACCTGCTCTGCATGTGTTTGGCCCCCTTTTTTAACCTCTTTATGACATTTTACTTTGTTTTCTACTCTGTCTTTTATTTCTGACCTCGTTTGTCCTGCTTTTTTTCAATGACACCAGGTCCATGGTGATTATTTTCCCTTTTTCGAGTAATAATTTCCGTTTGTTTGCGCTACTGCAATCTTTACTTTCTTCTTTTTATACTTTCTAATTTTCCTTCTTTCATATTCTTTAACTTTCTCCACATTTGTATCGCGCATACTTTTTTTTTGAGCCTTTCGAATTACACTGCTTTCATAATCTCTAACCTGCTCCACATGTGTATAGCGCCAACGTTTGTGAACGTGTTTATGAAGTTGCGAAAGCGAAAAGACTTTGCTTTATACTCTTTGCCTTTTATTTCTGACCTCGATTTGTCCTGCTATTTTTTCAATTACACCTGGTTCTGATGATTAATTACCTTTAGTTTGCGCTAATGCAATCTTTACTATCTTTTTTTTTTATACTGTAGCGACTGACATAATAAAGTGTCACAAAAGTTCTACTTGAACAACCGCCAACTTCATAACCCCAAACAAAACTTTCTAGCTCCCTCTCCGACCCCTCCTCCCCAGAGGCATAGCTAGGGTTTTCAGCGCCCGGGGACAACTGAAGATGTCACGCCCCCTCCTGTTTGCCAAAATGCAATGGGGAAGGGAAAGAAAATTTTAAAAAATGTATTTAAAATAATAGTATTTTAAGAAAAAAGTTTGTATTTTTTGTTTTAAATAGTTTTAAATTTTAAAATATTTTAATTTTTTAAAGCACTTTTATGCGTATATTTTCAAGGTTTCACTAAATTTATAAAGATTGAATGAAGTAAAATAATTAAGACAACAATGGTAGTTCTAAAATATAATTATTCTAAAATTTTTTCAAATATAACAGTGCAAAAACTTAAACATTACATTGGATATAATAATATAATAACCTGAAAATAAATAAAAAGTCTCCGAAAATGATAACGCCACCTCGTGTTCTTTAAACTCTAAATCCGTCATTAGTTTTTGTAAGAAAAAATTTGTTTTCCGCATTTAAAAATGATTTTAAAGAAAGTATATAGCAAATTATACAAAATAATTATATACCCTGTATTTATAAAAACTGTATTACTTACAATTTATTCGTATGAAAATATGATGGGGAAACGTCTAGACTTTTGCAGCCATCTACTAGAATACTTTACCACAACCCAATCAATTTTCTATCAAACACATAAACACAAATCACTTGGCACACAGAAATGGCGGTTGCAACAACTTAGACAATGATACACTAATACCTCATGTCAGTCGCGCGACCTGTTTAATAACGTCAAAAATGTTTCTGGGTGAGAGTCAAGGATGTTAGAGTAGTGGAGGGGATAAATTATTGTCTGTTGGGTATGTTTTTTATTTACTTTTTAGTGCATTTAAGAATGGAAACCATTTCATTCTAAAATTTTGTAACATCAATTTGGCACCCCCTGGATGCTGTGCCTGGAGACAGATGTCCCCCCTTGCCCCCTCCCCTAGCTACGCCACTGCTCCTCCTCCGGGTCTGACCCCCCTTACCGCATCAATCAATACCCCGCTATCAGTCTTCCGTGATGTACTCCGCTCTCCCTCAATCGGACCTAACAGTCACTTAAAACAAAAGCTTCAACTTGCCTGGGACACTACAATACTTTCAAATTTTACTGCCTTCATATTCTGTACCTTTCTCTGCATGTGTATCACGCCATCGTTTGTTTGAGACCTTTGAATTCCATTGCTTTCATAATCTCTTATCTGCCTTTTTTTCTCTCCAACACTTTTGGGTCTCTTTTCTCCGCACTGCTCTTTCTTCTTTGCTTTTAGTCGTTGACGTTTCATCTAGAACGTATTGTGCTTTTACGCTTTATATGTGCTGAGAGCACAGGATCTGTGTGTGCTACGTGCCTTTAAATGTCTGAGTGTTTTGTTGGCCGTGCTATTATTTGATAAGAAGGGCGTGTCTTGTAAGAATCTCATGTTCCACGACCTCGCGAGACGGCCCTGGGACAGTCTCTTGGCACCAAGTCTCATGTTTACGGTCCCCGCGAGATGCTCCGTGGCCAGTCTTTTTTGTCTCGCGGGTCTTTTAAATGTCTTCCGAGAACTTCCGAGAAGATCATGTATCGTCGCCCCCTGCTTTTTCTTTCCAGGATTTGTTTTTTATAATAGAGAGATATATACTGTAGATCATATACCAAAGGCTAATTTTTTCATAATGTTTGGTTTATGCAGTCTGAGCATTTTAAGTGAGTAACATGTTGCGTAACTAGGATGAAATGGACAGGGTGTTTTGTACAGTTGAACCTTTGTAGCCTAGTTGTTGTGATTTACTAGCATAGTAAATGTTACTGGTACAAAACGCAAAAAAGATGATGTGGAACTGTTTGTTATTTTGTATTTAAATTTGATGTTGATTAGTTTATACATTTTAGTTCAGGTAATGTAACTTTTACTTCAATACAGCACAATACCCTTCATTAAAGTTGAGGTTATATATTGTTTTGTTAGAGAGCATTGAGTATAATGCCAAGTAAAAAGTCCTACACTGTGGTTTTTACTGCTCTTGATTTTTGGTTACCTTAAAAATATACACATTTATTTGGTCTCACACATCACTCTATAAAAATACTCAAAACATGTTAACTGGTAAGAAAATTTATATTTATTTCTATATGTTGGAGAATGATTACATTTTTAATTGGGATTTTGGATTGAAGGTTCATTCATCACCACATTTCAGTGTCTTTTTGTAAACTTCTGCCTTGCAATGACTAGTGATATTCTTTACTTCATTGCCTAAAGTGATTCTGCAGTGGTCCCAGTTAAAGAACCAGTTACATTTTACTTTTGACTTGGTCTTGTAGAAGACTTTTTTTTCACTCTCATACATGACTCGGTCTCAGTATTATTTGGACTTGCTCTTGATCCTTTTTAGATTCAGTCCTGACTTGATCTCAACTACTTATGGGTTTCTACTTGTCTTGGACATAGCAAAGGTGGTTTTCTCAACTACTGCCCTATTTGTTTTTGTTTCTCAGTATAAATGAGCATCTGCTTCATGGCTGTCTTTTTATATAGCTCCCCATAGTAGCAGTAGCAGGATATTGAGATTGATTTGATACGTAACATAAATATAAAAATAGTAGTGTGGTTTACATCCTTCATTGATCTGTGTCTCTTTCTCTGTAATGTCATTTAAGGAGTCAATGTTCTGAAATGACTAATTTATTGTCAGCTAAATCAGAAATGTATTGGATGAAATGCAACATACTTTGTGGAGCACAGATCAACCACCTGTTAATTGGCAACTACTGTGTACACACTGCAAGGTCCAGTATCTCTGTAAGCTCAATTTTAACATCTTGTTAAGTCTATCCAGCAACAAATACAGGCTATTCTGTAGGTAAATGGATATGGTTGTTGCTGTTAAACTGGACACACAGTTTATTAATAAAAGAAAGACTTCTGCTGAGGATACTGGAAGATCATAAAGGTGCATAGATGCAATGGGCAACCTAGAATAAACATTTCAAACTAGAAAAGAGGACAACACTGGAGTTAATGAGAAAGAACCAGTTAGGCAATGTGATGGGGTAGAACAGCAAAAACAATTCAGTAAGGATGAAGAACTAATGTGCTTTCAATAACACCTTAGGAATCTTGAAGAGAAGAGTACAACAGAGCTGAAGGATTATGAAGGGACGTGAATTGTTAAAAAAAGTGTTAATGATGGTAATTAATAACAACATTTAATAGGCGTTGCAGATCATAACAATTTTGCACAAAATATATTTCTCAAAAACATAGGGAAGTAGAGTTAGATAATAATCATTTTAATTGTAAAAACTAAATTTGGATTTAGAATAGATACAGTTGTAAAAGGTGGCATCATAGTACAGTCTTTACTAATAATGATTTAAAACTCTGAAGATTTGGATTAATTTCCCAATTCTACTATTGTTTGGATGGAGTCTTCAGTTTTACCAAGGTTCTTTTTTACCTACCAAAATCCAAAGATGTGCATGTTAGATTGAATAATAACTCTAAATTTTCCTGGTATAACTAAGTGGCTGGCCCCTGTCACCCGTGTAAGAACTGGGTTCAATAAATTAATTAAGCGAAAAAGCCGAGAAGTGAAACATATCTGTAAATACATTTTTTTTATATACGGAGAAGCCATCACTTGGAATAGACTTGCACTGTGTATGTGTTAGGAAGATTCTGTGATCAGTTGTGAATGGATGAAACTTAAAGAAATGTTGAATAAAATAAAGATGGGCTGAAGCTATGATAGTTAGATATAGTTTGATCAAAGAATATTACAAGGTCAGGGTTAGATAGTTATCTCCCCAGATTTATAAGGAAGAGCTTTATGTATTTACATGCTTGTTTCTGCTGTGTATTTATAGCATTATGAAGTAGCTTTACCTATATATTTTTCTGACATTTAGGGATATGTAGTCTATACATAATTAATCTCTACTGAGCTTGTGATATGTGAAATTGAATTACAGATATTTGACAGTATGTCGATTTTTAAGATATCTTAAATATATTTCTCGATTTCTGAAATGCAGTTAAAAATATCTTAAGATGATTTTTAAGCACTATGAGATGACTAAAATGAATGTTAAGACATCTCAAAAATATTTTGAGACATCATGAAAAAAGCAAGTTCTTGTGCATTTTGAGATATCTCAAAGACATTTCAAAATATCTTTATGTAACTCTATGTGTATTTTGAGGAATACAATTCAAGGTATTTCAAAATGACTTCTCTAAAACTGTGCATGTTTTCCTGTCATTTTAAGACTTCTTTAAACATGTTTGATATATCAGAAAATGTGCATAATAGTATTTTAAGATGTCTTGAAATGAATTTTAAATATCATGCCTGAGCTATCAAAAATACACTTGTAGATACCTCTAATTAATTCCCCGATATCCTAAATCAGATCTCTGCTCTGTTTGAGATATCTCACAATGTTTTTCAAGATTATTTCGGAACTGTACTTCTGAAATATATTTAAGATATCTTTATAAAGTCAAGAAGTTATTTTAGTATGTCTGAATTGCAGATGTCTGAAATGCAATTAAAGATATCTGAAATGCATTTCTACACACCCAAAATAGCTTCCTGTGCACTTCAAGATTTCTGAAATGTATTTCCAAAAAATCCCATTCAAAGAACAGGAAATTTTACATGGAGTTACTCTGAAATATATCAAAAATAAACTTCAGATATCTTAAAATGCATACCAGGTTAATTTGAGATACCCAAAGGTGTGTTTAAATATCTTATAACACACTGTAAATATTTCAAAATGTTTTTAAAATATTTTAATTGTGAAATAACTTATTTTGAGATATCTTGAATATAGTTACAGATATCTAAAAAGTGAACTGCATGTTAAGATATCTGAAAGTCTGTTCGAGCTATCGCTTAATGTTAATTTGACTTACCAAATATATAAGATTATCACTTTAGTCTCAGAAAAGTGCTGAATAAATAAATAAATTTCTTAATAAGGCCAATAGAGGGAGCCTTGTGCTTATTGAAGCATATAGATCTTAACCAGCATTCACTCCTGCAGCTGAATATACTGTATTTTAAATGGTATATTTTCATTTAATATATACAAGTATGAATGTTTTCAGTTTTTATAGTAATATTAAAAGGTAGTCTGTCTTAATAGGGGATTAATAAAGTGTATAAAAAACTCAGTGAACATAAAGTATACTTACCATTAATATTTTTGCAAACTGTGTTTTGAATTATCATCATCTATGCATTTTTCCAAACCACCTTGTTTTACTCAGAATTGCAGGGAATATTCCATTTGAAGACAGAAAATAAACCTTCTGAAAAATATAACCGTATGTTTATGTTTTCTGGATAGCATTTATTTTTACATGTATTTATTGTTGGAATTTTTCAATATAAATGTAAATATGTTATAAGACATATGTTTAATGCACATAGTCACATGAACTGTCATATAACGTCAGAAGGCTGTAATTCAGTATTGATTATTGAATAAAACTAAATTTTCTTTCACTTCTCATGAGGTTTCCTTTTAGAACTCCTTCATACAGAATAAGGTTGAGACCAGAAACCCGACAGACTGCAACAATTTCCCCGACATCATTAACTGTGCTCTTTTCTGTAGTAATCAGCACTTTCTTGGCACTGATTCACAGAACCACTTTTTCATCTTGCAATTAATGTTCTGAAAAACCTTGAAATTATTCAAAGCACTGTAATGAAATCCTGTTTCTTTACTGCTTGGAGGTATGGCATTCATTCAGTACTGATGTTGAAGAGGTGGCCTCTGAACTTGAAAAGGCTAAGAGCTGATGGCATACCAAGATGTATTTTCCTACATGATGCCACAAGTGGATGATGGAATTGTTGTAACACCATAAATCATGCTGCTAATTCACTGCTTCCATACTTACATTTCTCCTTTATGTTTTGGTATAAAAATGTAGTTGTTTGATTAAAATTCAGACACAGGCATGGACAGAACTAGGCTAATATTAGCAGTATTCTACTAGATAGATAGATAGATAGATAGATAGATAGATAGACAGACAGACAGACAGACAGACAGACAGACAGACAGACAGACAGACAGACAGACAGACAGACAGATAGATAGATAGATAGATAGATAGATAGATAGATAGATAGATAGATAGATAGATAGATAGATAGATAGATAGATAGATAGATAGATGTTCTTCTTTACGATCTGTGCATTAGGGCAGCCAGTTCACATAATTAACTACTAAGTACAGCACTCTAACCAAATATATTCATGAGTGTTAGCAAGTGGAGAAAGTCATTTTCCAGCAAACACAAGTCACTTATTGAATAAAATGACTGTTATGAAACATTCTGCACTGCACACAAATCTAACCAATATTTGAAAACTGGGTCACTATCATAAGTAATTTGTTTTTGAATTTGTATCAGTTGCTCTAATTACAGTTTTTAGACAAAAATAAATAACTATGTAAATAATTAAGCTTAGTGCAATACAGGCTGATATTAGGGAGCTTTGACAGGCGGGGTGGTCTGATGCCCAAGGCGCTGCATTGTAAGCCACAAGGTGGCTGGTTCAGCCTCTGCCTCTCATGCACTGTGTGATTCTGAACAAGTCATTTAACCTCTGCGTGCTCCAGTTCTGAAAAAATGACAGGTTAGCAATCATGCTATTCAGCTTTACTTACATAAAACCGTGCGACAGTGTTCACTGTAGAAGGTGTTAAATAAAATGAATCTATAGCAGTGAACGGTTTTTAAATTATATTTGAACACATATTTCTCTTACAATATTGTTAAAGTCAGAATAGTCTAAAACTTGTAGATATAATCTTAACAAAAATAGCTACTGTACTTGTCTGGTGCATGTAAAAGAAGACAAACTTAGCACAGATTTTGTTATTTGATACATGAGCGAGTGAGTGCTCCTTTCATAGGTACTATTGTTATTTTACATGTTATTATCTTTTTTGTCTAGTTTATCCCCCTCTCTCTCTACTGATAATTTATGTCGAATATAGTTTTAATAAATGCTGGTAATGATCCCTGAAAATCACAAAAGAACAAAAATTATTAAACTCACACAAGGTTTTAGTTCTGTTTGAACCATTTAGTTTTTACCCCAGTCTTAAAAAGATACTAGATATATTGCAATAGAGTCCCTCCTAAAGATTGATTTATCCAGAAATATATATTACAAAAAATGTTTATTTAAGGAAATAAATCTTAACAAAGGGATGCCGAAAAATACAAATAAATTGAAGGCACAATAAATCCTGATACCTTAACTGAGCCTTACTTTACTGAATTGGTGGCTTACAAAATTAATCAAAATCTGTAACTTTGCCCATTGTAAAAGTAAACCCAAACTAACATATTAAAAACCTAGGCCAGGTCAGGGTGTCCTCTGCCATCCATTTATTTAATTCCATCTCTCCACCATCATTTTGGTGTAAATGGTGATGATAAAAGTACTATTTAGTTGTCTGCCATCTATAAGCAGTAGGAACTCGCCAGCCTCACTGGAAGGTCACTCTGCTGCCATCTGCTGTTCTTAGAATAATGAAACTCTAAACTTACACCCTTCCAGCCCATGTCTGCCCACAGTGGCTTGTAGTTTAGCACTCCCAGAAGTAGTGTGGGTTTCTTTTAATGATGAGGTAATTATAGCCAAGTAGTGTATGTGCAAGAATGAAAGGGAAGGTCTTCAGGACGGTAGTGAGACCAGCTATGTTATATGGGTTGGAGACGGTGGCACTGACCCAGAAAGCAGGAGACAGAGCTGGAGGTGGCAGAGTTAAAGATGTTAAGATTTGCATTGGGTGTGACGAGGATGGATAGGATTAGAAATGAGTACATTAGAGGGTCAGCTCAAGTTGGACAGTTGGGAGACAAAGTCAGAGAGGCAAGATTGCGTTGGTGTGGACATGTGCAGAGGAGAGATGCTGAGTATATTGGGAGAAGGATGCTAAGGACAGAGCTGCCAGGCAAGAGAAAAAGAGGAAGGCCTAAGAGAAGGTTTATGGATGTGGTGAGAGAGGACATGCAGGTGATGGGTGTAACAGAACGAGATGCAGAGGACAGAAAGATATGGAAGAAAATGATCCGCTGTGGCAACCACTAACGGGAACAGCCGAAAGAAGAAGAAGTGTATGTGACATTACACCGGAGAGAGGAGGAGCTGAGACAAAGAATGCTGGGCATTTTCTTTTATCTTGTCATTTTCATCCATTTTATTTTCTCACAACAATATGGATGCATTATGTAATATTGGACATGTTTATTTTCTTCTCTTTTATTAAACCAAATGGAATCTTAATAAAAGTCTAGCTCAATTTCTCCTGCTTTCCCTTTAGTAGGTAGCTTTATTTTGTTTGGATTTCTTTAATCCAACAGATAAGCCAAATTTTGTCTTTCCTTCTGATGTCTCTTGATCCCCATCAACCTCCCAGAAACTTAAATGAACTTCAGAGCACTTTCAGTTTGTATGTTTAGGGGTCTCTAAGACAGGGGGGGGACACAACTACACCTCGTGGGGATTTTTTTCTTTGAATCAACTACTGCCAAAAAATATGAGACGCTTTTTTCCAGCTCAACGATGAAAATCTTAAGTTCATCAATATGGGACATGGAGAACAGTTCCATTTTGTTTCATGCTTTTGTAGGCTTCTGATGTCTCTGTTTTGTAACACTCCATGTCCAATTAGGCCTTAAGCAATGTTTTTATTCATGAACTACCCAGTGTAAACTCTTGTTTCTCCTCCAAATGCAGCTATTTGTTACTGTTTGCTATTTTAAGCCGTTGGTGATATTATACCCTGTTTTTCGAAGGCACAACAAATGTGTCTCCTTGATATGTGTTGTTTTTAGTAAACTGCTGGCCTTGATGGTCATTGCTCTCACCTTTAAACTGTCACATCCTCTCATAAAACCATGGTCACACCTCTGGTGTGCGTACTTTGTGTTTGTACATTTTTCTGTTGTGTGCTGGATTAAATTGTTTCAGTCAGTATAACCCATTTTTTGTATCTGCTGCTGACCTTTGTCTCTGTCTCATTCAAGTCTCTCATGTCCTTTGTTTCAGTGGCTTTCATTCCATTTTTATCACTTGATATATTTTATCAAGTATGCTTTGCCTAATGATTTTGTTTGAGTGTATTCAGTTTCCATTTTGACCTTGAAGCCTCTCTGTTTGACAGTGTCTTGGTCTGATACTTTCCATTGTTTGTTTTCACTTATTGGCTGTTGACCTTTCTCCATTTTTGCCAAGTCTCAAGCCCTTTGGCTGTCAGTCTCATTAATATGAATCCATACTTTAATAATGTCACCAGCCACTCTCACCCTCTCAAGCATGTCTGAGTCCTCTAAGCACATGTGTGGTCTTGCTCTCAAAGGAAGGCGAGCTATCAGTACCTCAAAGGAGGTAAAGGTCCCTATTAGGTTAACTTGAGAGCACTGCAGAGTGAGATAATGATTGAGCCACACAACACAAATTTGCATTTGTCAAGAACTAGCTAATTTTGTTCCATTTACGTTATTTTAAACAATACTGTTTGGTTTGTATTTACTTATTTTTTACTGTTTATGTCAGTGATATCATCATTAGCACCAGTTTGTACATGTACTATCATGTATGATATAGCGTGCGGCTGGAGCCTTTGCCCGGCTGGGATACCTTCACACTGGGAGGACTGGGGGAGTGTTACCTTTCCCGGGACCCTAGATGGCAACCCCCCTGGGTTGCAGCAGTGCCTTGGACTCCCACAGGGCTTCATGGGAGTTGGAGTTTGGTTCAGCCCTGTTGGGATCCGCAGGCACCGCCAGGGAGTGCTGCAGCAGAAGCTGCTGAACCCTTATGGGCAGTTCTTCCACTACACAGCAAGTGCTGCCGGAAACGAGTAATCAAACACCTGGATCACTTCTGGGTGCCTTATAAGAGGAGCCATCAGCCACTACTCAGGAAGCCAGAGTCGGGAGGAGGAGGACGAAGCTTAACTGGAGTAGTGGAAGAGGGAAGGAAGAGAATTGTTTTGTGTTTGTGCTGGACTGTGTTGAGTTTGTGGGAACAGGGGAGGCATTGCCCACAAAGTAAAAAAGAAAATAAAAAAAATCAGTGTGTGCCTTGAACTTGTGTTCCACGCTTGTCTGTGTTGGGTTCAGCTGGCAGCGCCAGCCTGGGTGGTCCACAGTGGGCACAAGCAATATGAAACATCACAGTAGTATGTTGTAGAATATTATCTCCTGTTTGTTTTGAGTCTGCTTTTATTATTTTTTCATATTTAAAAAAAATGCAATTTTTACTGAGTAAAGACTTGAATAGCTCTATTTGGTTTTGTGGATTGCTCTATTGTGAAACTGGCATGATCTGTCTGGCTCTACAAACTCGAGACCCAGGCCTAACTACGCAGGGTTTCGGTATTGATAGTCCAAGCAAATGTGGTTAAAGATACAAATTCTCAGAATTTACAAAAAGGAGCCTTCAACCTCTAGTCCAAATGACCAAAGCAATATTTTATGTATATTTAAAACTTTATTAACAAAATAAATCCAAAAGGAGACAAAGACCATAGTAAAAATCATCAAAAGGTATGCTTAAAAGGCAAACCAAAGCAGACCAAAACCAATCCACAATACAAAACCAGAAGATAAACAAAAAACACTTACTATAATCCGGAATTGAATGTGAGCCAAAAGACACAAGTGAAACAACAGTGCAGAAGCAGCCATTACAGTCGATTCAGAAAGTATTCAGACCCCTTTATTTTCTACATGCTTTTGGTGTTGTGGATTTAATTTTAAATGGAAACATGAAAACATGATTTCAGAAAGATTTACAAGTTTATTAAAATCAAATCTGAAATCTGTCATTTATTCAAGTATTCAGACTCTTTGGTGTGTCACTCCAAATTAAGGTCAGGTGCATCCTGTTTGCTTTAATTGTCTTGAGATGTGTCTATATCTTGATTGGAGTCCACCTGTGGCAAATCAAATTGATCAGACATAGTTTCGAAAATCACCTCCGTATACTGTATAAGGTCCCACAATTCACATTGAATGTCATTACAAAAACCAAGCCAGGAAATCCAAGGAATTCATTGCAGACCTCTGTGATACAAATGTGCTGATGTATTGATCAAGAAAAGGTATAAAACCACTTTCAAAGCTTTGATGTTTCCCAGGAGCGCAGCGTCCCAAAATGGAATATGTTTGGAACCGCCAGGACTCCTCTTAGAGCTTGCCATTCAGCCAAACTGAGTAACCAAGCAAGAAGGACCTGGTCAGGGAGCTAACTAAGAACCCAATGGTCACTCTTGCTTCAGATGTGCTCTGCTAAGATAGAAGATCCCATCAGACATTGCTGAGAATTGTGCTTTGATGTTTGCCCGTTCAACCACAGTATTGGATGACAAGCGAGTAATACCTTCACATACAAATGGCATGGCACATCAGTGATGTTTGAGAAATACCCAATCACTCAGACAATTCATGTTGAAAAGTTCCTGTGGCTAAAAACCAGAAGGTGCACCGAACTTGCATAGCAGCAGGTTGAGCACAATTCCTCAAAGTCTGCCTTTGTAAAGCCAGCTCCAGTTCAGCATACAGCTCCAAGAGGATAGCTCCTGGAAATCTAAATTGACTTAGAAGCTGGTCATCATCATGGGACAAAAATTGGTATGATATTTAATTGTGCACCGTGGCAGACAGGCGTGGCATTTACCTGGCTGGGATGCCTGAACTGAAAGGACCGAGGGAGAGAATATATGCAGGACAATACCTCCTTTAGATAGATAGATAGATAGATAGATAGATAGATAGATAGATAGATAGATAGATAGATAGATAGATACTTTATTAATCCCAATGGGCCACTAGATAGCAGTCTCCCAGTGTTGCAGCAGTGGCACACTTTCCCACAGGGCTTCATGAAATTGGAGTTCTGTGGCTTAGTCCTGTTGGTTGCCATGAGTGTCTCCAGTGGGTGCTGCAGGGACTGACAAGCCCTATCTAGCGGGGCTCCAGCCTTACCCGGAAGTACTCCCGGGCCAGACTTCAGGACACCAGAAGTACTTCCAGGGATCACTTAAAAGGAACGGCCTGCCTTCATTCCAAGAGCTAGAGTCAGGAAGGAGAGGAGGACACTTGCTAGAGGAGAAGTGAAGGCAGAAGAAGACAGGAAGACATGAAATGTGCTTTATTGATATGACTGGTGGGAATCGATTTGGGAAGCGTTTCCCACTGAATAAAAAGCCTGTGTGTTGCAGAGACCTATGCCTGGCATCTGTCTATTGGGTTTGAATGGCTGGTGCACCCCCTGGTGGCCACAGCTCTCTATTCTAATTCTTCCATTTGGGATATCTTCTAACAACGCTAAGGCAGCTATGGTACCTGGAATATTTTGGTCATTCCATGCACCATTATAATGTTACAGACTGACTACAATCAAATGATTTGAATTTGTAAACAATATGCAATTAATTTTGGTGTATTTGAAAAAGCCTGCATCATGGATGCGAATGTAAAAAAGTAAGGGAAACCACACAGAAACAGTAGCACTGCTTTGATGCTGGGTGTCGCCCATTTACAAAACAGAGCAGAAAAATGCATATGCATTTTGTGAGGCTGCTGTGAAAATGTTTGTGGCTTTACTCCAATTTTAGTTTTTATACATCTTGACTTTGAGTGTGGAAATGGATGTACGCAACATTTTTGTGCATATGCACCATTTATTCTTGAGGCCCCAGGACATTAAAAATAACAAAATATTATAAAGCAAAAGTAATGAATTCTTTTTCACACATATATTATTCATTGTATACAATGTGAGGAACAGCCCGGACACAGACAGGTAGACACGATGGTTTCACCACACACACGTTTATTCATCATAATATTTACAGGAAGTGCATAAACCCAGTGCTGCAGCACCAATCACCCCTCAAGTCCTTGGCCACACGCACAATGCCTTCTCTGTCTCTGGTCCGCCTCCACTCCTCTCTACCAAGCTTCGTCCTTCTTCCACCCGACTCTTGCCCCTGACTGGAAGGAGGCGGCCCCTTTTATTCACCCCGGAAGGACTCCAGGTGCATCCTGAGGGGCTCCGTAGCCACACCCCTGTGTGGCAGAAGCTCTGATGGTACATCCGGAAGTCCTCCGGGTGTCCACAATCCTCTTCCCCCCAGCACTTCCGGGTGTGGCGGAAGTGCTGAGGTCCAGGGCTCCCAAGGCATCGGGGCGTCCCCTGGCGGTGACCACGGGCCCCTACAGGGTAGAGCTTCAAAGCTCTGTACCCGTGGCCCCCAAAGCAACCAGGGCAGATGCCCCCTCATGTTCTGGAGGAGGCATGAGCCCTCCTCCGGTCCTCCTGGGCATCCCGGCCGGGCATGAACCCCAGCCGGGTGCCACAAGAAGTAGAAATTTGCCATAACCAGTTTGTTTTTTTTTCTGGACTCATGCAAAACAAATAAAAACTGGAAAAAAAAACAGCTAGCTTAAATACAGTAGGAGTCGACTTAAAAGAAGAAATGTACTGGGATGAAAACCTGCAACCACAGGAAGCACAGAACTAAACTTGACAGCCAAGGTCCTTAGCTGTTCAATATCAGTGTATTATTTCCTGAACATTGAGTGTGTTTACATGCACATACAAAACTGATATATTGTGAATAACCTGATGTGGTGAAATGGTAGTGAAACCTGAGTTCAGAGATGGGTTGTCCTATTTAATTCTTTCAAACAGAAAAAATAACTCACAATGGCACTGCAAACAGAAAATACAGGCAGTTTTCTTTCTCTTAAGGTAATTGTTGCTCATCTGAGCAGGTTCTTCTTGTTCATGGAGGTCCATCTCTCCAGTTAGCTTGGGTTAAAGTCAGATGCCTTCCTCTGGGGATGTGTGATTTTATGGGATTTACCTTGGCAGGGGTGGAGTCATTTGCCCTCAGTGGGAATTTGTTTTGGGGCTGTGGAGGCAGAAACATGAGGCAAGGTTGGCGACAGTGTTCCCTCTCACTTCGGGTTGGTAATGCATACCTCCACAGAGCCTGGAAAGTAACCCACTGATGCACATGCATGATACTGGTTAATGTAGATACCTGGAATCTTAAAAACCTCAGTTTATAGGTGTGAGTCCACTTATGGAGTAATCCTTTGGCAAAACACACTGATGCTATAAAAATGCACTTAAAAAAGAGTAAGCATCATCAATGGGCACCGTGAATTTGAAAACAAACATGGAGCCTGTGTTTCCCAAGATTTTGCTGCCAAACTTAACACTGTATGTTCAACTCATTAACATAAATTTACAATTTCTAAAATACTGAGACAGATTATTTCAACCAGGAGAATGAATAATGTGATTAGTCAAGCCCAAGGACATTTACCTCTGCGGATGCTATAACCATTTTCTACCCATTTTCAACCATACACATGTGCAGGCTAGCAGAATGCAAAAGACACTGATTATGAAATCCTTAACTACAACTAAATAACTGGGTGACTTGTTGAGAAACATATGTGTGTTATCCCGGTTTCTCTAACTTGGAATAAGGGTATACTGTACATGGAAATTCTGATACCAGCCTTCTGTGAATAACCAGGTCATTAAAGTGCATGTATTGTAATCGCACTGAGTAAAGCCTCAAATATTCTAACCAGTACAACTAACACTAATAAACAATGTGTAGTTTCAGTCAACATTTTAAGGTGGCTATTCAACCCAAACATTACCCCTTGATCTGTTAAGCAGAGAAATGTGTGGTATTACTGTATGTTTCTTATTAATATTGTCATGAATTTTTCCTATAGGCAATTCTAGTTTCCCTTGATATTTTTCCACAAGCAGTTTTGTGGTTCTTGCAGATGGGCCTGATATGCTGTAGGCCACATGTTAAATCCAAATGATGCTTTTCATGAAATTTGGAGTTGAATAATTGGTGGGTAAATCCTCTTCCCGTTAGCCAGCAAGGAATTGTGCGCATTACACCTCTTTCCATTAACTTTCAAAAATCTTTTAGCAGTTTTAAAAGTATTGTTTAAAAGAACTCCACAAGTAGAGCATGAAAACTGGACAAAGACAATCTAATTTCAAATAGAGTAATTTTTTTATAATTGCCAAAATGAGTTTATTAACATTTTTATGCCAGTATACTAACAGTTTTTATATTTAATGTTAGCTCACTCAGTTTCAACAGACATCAGTATGTTTTAATACTGAATTAGCTGTCATCTTACAGATTCATTCTATTTGTTCTATGTTTCCTAGTGACCACTTATCTTTGAATGCTTTAAAAGTTTGTTGTGTATAAGTTATTATATTTCTGCTAAAAAAACACAAACATATACATTAGATTTTGCTTTAAACTCTCAGTTGGTTAATCAGAAAAATAAAATAATTTAATAACATATGTCCTTTCAAAAGCTTATTCCCATGTTACTACTCAAAAAGGCTAAGGACAGCATCAGTCTTAAGATAGCGCATAAACTTTATGTACTCATCAGATTTGAAGTGTAAGCTACAAACATTTATGTTGCCAAGGCATATCTCTCTTGATGGCATGAGTCAGTTTTCTTAGTAGGAAAGCTGTGAGAACTCAGGTAAGGATTGTTTTATTTAGAACTAGGGGGCTTCGCTCACCAACCCTCTGCACATCCCCCCCACCTCGGCCTGTACTACGCACCAGTCACTTCACATCTCTGCTGCTCGCATTGTGAAGAGGGGGGTTGAACGCACCCTAAGGAGACGCGTTTGCTCCTCCGAACCCCTCTCTTAAATGGTGATACAATGGGAAACAAATACAGTTTTTTTTTCCTCCTCTTTGCTCGATCAGCTCCTGGCTTGCTGCTGCTGCTGCCGTGCCGCGTGATCTGCATCTTGCGTGCTGCACTTCTGTCATATCACCTGTGTTCATATATTCGATCTCTTTTCACTTTTACCTTTTCATCAATATCTCATTGAATTTTGATTCTGTGTTTGGAATTACATTGTGACAGCGCAACGTATAACTGCCCATGAGTGAACATCGTTTCTTTCTCTCTACAAGAAATGTGTCTGACAATAGCATTCACACAAATGAGAAATGATTTCTCTCACGGGATTTCACTTTCACCAAACAACAAATCTTTTAATTCTCGCGGTTACGCTACCTTCATTAGGAAGAAACACTACTTTTTTTTTCCTTGATGGCAACACGAATTATACGATCTACAAATTTCTGACTTAAAGTTTAATTCTGAACAATATATTTGATCTCTTATCTCTGTTCTGTTATTTCACTGAGTAATAATTTCTGTTTGTTTGCGCTAATGCAATCTTCGCTATCCATTTTTTTGAGACTTTTGAATTTTCATACTTCCATTATCTCTAACCTGCTCTGCATGTGTACCGCGCCAAAGTTTTTGAATTGTTTACGACTTTACGACTTGTTTACATCTTTTTTTATTTTAGGTCCCGGTGTGGTTAAATCTCTTGGCACAAAGACTAGTCTTGAGGGACTTGAAAGTGTCTCTCTGAGAAAATCGCGTCTCATCTCCTTCCAGCCTTCTAAGATTTTTTTTATAATGGACTATTTTGGGACTTTACATAATACTTAATGGTAAAGGAAGGTTTCTGGACTATACCATTTGTCTGTATGCTGATTGTTGTGATTGAAATGCTTTGTAATCATTGCATGTAAATTAACCTAGCTGATTGCATTAAACAAATCACATATGGGAGCTCCACTTGATGGTGTAAATAAAGGACATCCATGTTTACAGTTCATTTATAACAATGGCTTATGATTTTTTTTATCTACTCAGTATTTTCCACAACAATGTGTATAGGGTATTGAAGATTCAGTATTTAAATACTAACACAAAACAACCTAAATCCCTTCTAAGCCAACCAGTGCCATGCCCTATCTTGCATATGGGGTGAATAAAGCACTTTCCCTCCAGAATGGCAACTTTGCACGTCTCCTGCTGCTTGCTTCTTCTGCCTTTTGTCCTTCCTTTGGTTTCTCTTCCTCTGACAAATGATCCTTTACCAATAATAATCTTCCCAACTCCAGGCTTATTGGCCATATGATAAGAAGCAGCTTTTAAGCCCTGAGCAGGAACTACTTCCAGGGATGCCAACCTACTGTATCTCTTCCAGAGTCAGGAATTGCACCTTGCAGCTGCAGATCCCTAGTAGGCACTCTGTCACATCTTCTTTAATAAAACCCCTGTGTGCGTCCATGTGTCCATGTGTCCATGTGTGTGTGTCTTCTGGTGAAGTGCGCATGCGTGGGGCACGGTGTGATGCTTCAAAGGCCGCCTGACGCGTCACACAAGACAGAGAGGGCAGGACCTATAAAATATCGCGCGGCCGATCCAATCGGATTTCGGTAAATGAGGTAAGACCTAAAACATAACGCACGTAAAGTCCAATCGGATACTGAGAAGTGGAGACCAGCTTCCCCAAAGAGGTGGGATTAGTGTTTGTTATGCATGTGTTCACTCTGAGGATGTCAGATTTGCGATTAACAATCTTGGCCCAGTAAAGTGTAAAGTGACAGTCGTTGAAGGGGTTTTCCTAAATATACGAATTTTCATGACATTACAATAGGATGACTTTTAAAAGTAGATTTATTTTCGCACACATAAAATTCGTTGTTGGGGAGATGCCACACATACAATAATCAGCTGCACGCCAGCACAGATTAAAATACTTGCTGGGGAACTGCACAGTACTTGCTGGAGAGACGTATTACTGCGAGAGAAAATTAAAGGCACACAATACAGTGACGCATATTATAGCCACATACAAGCCAGGATTACTGTAACAGAAAATAGACGGTCCCATGCCATTTAATATAGATTGTTCCTACTAATGTTTATGCACTATTGTTCTAGCACCCGTTATTGTAACGGGCTTAATGTCTAGTTGTATAATAAAGGAATTCAACACATTGACGCTTACCTCAAATGGATGAATGGGAGGTACTGTAACATCTGAGTTCTGCAGCATGTATGAACTGGCAAAATTAAATTCTGAAGTTGGCAGATCCCAGGTTACTAATACTTTACAGTAATGAATATATTTTTAGATGGCAAATTGTGAACTGAGGTTAAATTCCTCAAGTGTGTACTTCATTTATTTAACATTTAATTTTAATTTAAAATGGGTTTGACATTACTGCTGTATTTGCCAAACATTAACAAAATTCTACTGGCACATTTATGTTAAATACAGTCCCAATTCCATAAAAGTTAGGGCTGTATGGAAAAAGCACATAAAAATAGAAAATAATAATAATAGTAATACATTTTATTTATACAGCACCTTATCTGTGCTCAAGGCACTTATTTTTTGATTTGTACATTTTTTTCACTCTGTGCTATATTAAAAACACTACAACAACACAATATTTAATGTTTTGATGTTTGTAAATTTAATATTTACTTTGAAATTATTCACTCATGTTAAATCTAATGACTCCAACACACTCCAAAAAAGGCTGAGAAAGTCTAGTGTCACATCACCATTTCTTTTAATAATACTTATTACGCATTTCTGCACTGAAAACACAAATTGGTTTAGTTTAGCAAGTGGAATTTCCCCCCATTCATCCATTATACAGGTTTTAGTCTGAGACAGGTCAGAGCTGCAGGCAGGTCAATCTAGTACCCACACTCTCTGCTTGTACAGTCCATGCACTGGTAATCCGAGCAGAATGTGGTTTGGCGTTGTTCTTGTGGAAAATACACGGATGTATGTTGCTCAAATATTTGCACATATATTTCTGCATTAATAGTGCCCTCACAATTTTGTAATGGCAGGAGCACTGACGTGATGTATTATGTGTAAAATAATAGACAAAAAGAGATCATAAAGGTTTGGGTCACCAAAGTGATCCCCATATATCAGATTAGATTAGATTAGATAAACTTTACTATGATGTTGACAACAAAAAAATATTATTAATAACGAACAAGTCTTCCTCACATAGTTATCGTCAGACTGTCCCAATTTGGAGGTTTTAGGGAGACTCAGAGGAAGAGGCGGGTTTGGTAGATCGGAGACTAGAAGTGACGTTAATGGATGTCAGTCATTCTTTCTGCAGCTGGAGGTAGAAGATAAGCATTAGATGACAGCACCAACCTGGCTTAGAGGGAAATTAATATCAAATGAGCTTTGAGGTTGTCCCAATTAAATTTGTGACACACATGACAGACACTTGGCTTTGGATTGACACTGATAGCACCTTTGATGGTCCTTTTCCTTTTTGGCCTGAAAAACACAACTGCTGTTTTATCAAAAAACTATTTGAAATATTGACATGTTAGACCACAAAGCACAATTCCACTGTGGTACTTTCCATCTCAGATGGCCATGAGAAGTCGTTCTCAGAGGTCGGCAGTGATGTTGCATCAACACAATGCTTTAACATGCTTGTGTGAATGCTACAGTAAATGGTGTTCATTGAGAAAAATACTGAAGTACTCTCAAGCCCACATCATACTATCCATTAGAGACACATCACAGTCTTTAAGATTGTGATATCTGAGGGATCAGAGATCATGCATATTTTGTGCACTGTGAAAGGTGAAAAGCCGAAAATCCCCAATTTATCTTGGGGGAAAATTGTTCAATAGGATAGGACTTCTTTGTTGTTTTGTCTGTTTTTAAAAAAGGACTTTTATTTTGTCAATTAAAGGGTTGTACACTACTCCTAGGTATAGAGTATATCCATATAAGATAATGCTTCTATTCAATGTTACTTTGATTGCATTAGACTGTTCTTTTGTATTGAAGCTCATATTTGAAATAAAGCAGTTGTCAATTTGATTTGTCTCTGGACTCTTGTTAATTTCTGTGGAGAGTGCTGCCTTGCATCAGCTGAGACACAACAGATCTCAAAGTGCTGGATTATTCACTGATGTATCTGTTGGCAAAGAGGTGAGCCTCAACCCAGCAGGACTATGACTTTTTTGGAGACTCCTTCTATACTATAACAAAATTTACCTCACGTTTTTCACATCACCTTGTTATTTTTCATGTCATTATTAGTACTAAATTAAACTTTGACCAAACTTTGTTGGAACATGGTACAGGCATCAATTCCAGAACAAATGTATATCTCCAAAAAACAATGTAGTTGATTAAGTAAAACATGAAATATCTTGTCTTTATACTTTTTCTATTTGAATACAAGTCAAAGTACACATACAAATCACTCATTTTTGTTTTTATTTAGCACTAGACTCTTTTTAAATTCCCATGAATACTTTTCTCTAATTTGTAATTTTAATCATTTTATAGGAACTTTAAAAACACAAGAAGTACAGATTTCAATGGTGCCATTCACTCGGTTATTTTTGTGCATACAAACATTGGGCCATAGAGCCCCACAGTCTTCTGTGGCCAGAAAGGAGAAAGAGGAGCCCCTAGCGACCATAACAGGAACTCATGCTGGAAGAACAAGACATATGCATGACGTTTAATGGTGAAATATTTTGGTAATTTTTATTATATTTATCTGTATAGCTGAAAACAGGTCTCACATGTGGATGACCCAAATAGGGTTCATTTTTGTATTTAGTCAAACATAAACCTCAACCATAGGTGTATAGTTTGTCAAATTCAACACTGAAAATCAAGCTGTTTTTGAATTCATCTTCAGGCAGGATACATAAGCAAACAACACAAAATATAAAATCCTGATTTCAGTGTAAACCTTGAACAATAAACCAGCACAGGCACCTCGAACACAACTCATGGAGGGCTACAATGCCTGTTGGATTTTGTTCTTGCCAGGTTTTTAATTCTGTCTTCAAAATGAATCACTTTTTAGGCAGACTTCCTGTGTGTCTTTCTCTAAGCTAAGTATCTAAGTTTAAAATAGTCTGCAGTTGGCTGTGTGCAGATTTGTATTTCATCCCTTTATTGTTCTTGATAATGGGTTTATTCTAATATTTAAATATAGTGGTTTCTTACAATGCAGCCATTTCCTAGTATACAAACACAGGTGCACCTGATATGAATGGCCTTACGATCAGCAGCTGCTAATATGACAGCACGTGCATATGCCTCTGCTCTTAATGAACTGGCTCCGTTTTTGGAACTATTTCAGCATGACTAAGGAAACCATGTCTAATCAAAGAGTCAAAGGAAATGGAATATAATTCCTTGCTCACACTTTCGTAATATCAGACAGAATACCTCTTAAATAAAAATTTGCTAAAATACAAGCATTTCTATATCCCAGTAATATGTCAAAGTAGGGAAACCTTCTGATTCAACAGCAATATGCCTGCATAATGCCTCACTATGACTGTGACAGCCAAGCCAGAACTTTTCTTTTCTTTCTTTTTAAATATTTTTTTTAATTAATTTTAGTTTTCCTTTATAATCATTATGGTATGTGTTCAGACCAAAGTGTTGTATATTTATTTATTTATTTAAAAGAGCATCTGTAAAAAGCCAACTTTCCCTCTGGGTACAAATAAAGTTATCTATCTATCTATCTATCTATCTATCTATCTATCTATCTATCTATCTATCTATCTATCTATCTATCTATCTATCTATCTATCTATCTATCTATCTATCTATCTATCTATCTATCTATCTATCTATCTATCTATCTATCTATCTATTGGTTCAGCAAGTAATTGAGTGAAAATCAAGGAAAGGCATTTGGTAAAAGAGTATTGATGAAACATTCTGGTGAAAGGCATTGGAAAGGCAAATTTAATATTTGACAGTTACACTTTAGCTATATACTATACAGCTTTATACTTTGTATTGTTATTGATTCCTAGAAACCAATAAAAACTTATTATAAAAAAACTGATTTTAAACTTGAGAGATATGAGGGTACTATCTATCTATCTATCTATCTATCTATCTATCTATCTATCTATCTATCTATCTATCTATCTATCTATCTATCTATCTATCTATCTATCTATCTATCTATCTATCTATCTATCTATCTATCTATCTATCTATCTATCTATCTACACACTGCATACTGTATACACCTGAATATACATTGGCATAGACATCCTCACACCCCCCAACCTTTTTGGGCCCCATCACTGAATATTTTGTACAGTTTTAGACTAAACAAAACAGTGAGAAACTGGTGTGTTGCTTCACATGACATCACAGACAGAAGACAGATGTGCCTTTCTATTGAAATCTGCATAGGTTAGCTAGTATACCTGTATGAAGAATTCTATCATGATAAGAAAAAGAAAACATCTAATAGATGCTCAAAATTTGATAGCAAGCAATTGGCAGCATGCCATCTCCAAACTATGCCAAAGAACATCGATGTTTAAATTATCAGTGGAAAAGGGAGATGGAGAAATGCTATCAGCGTCATCAACAGAGCAGATCATGTCAGTTGAATCAAGCATTGCAGTGAGTGCGACAGAAAAAGCTTCTTCTTCTTCTTGTCCATCATGTCCATCTCTTCCCATTGCAGATGACCACAAGACTATTAATAAAGTGATCTGCCAACCCCAGACCCAGGTAGAAATATGATATGCAGTATTTCAATATAAGTAAGTTAATAAAAACAATGCTGTCTCAAAATGTTTCATTATTATTATTATTATTATTATTATTATTATTATTATTATTATTATTGCAACAAACACCAATATGGAAAGACTGAGGTGTGCACCAAATATCGGTTAAACTCAACAACAGGTAAATTTATTTAACAGCAACCAAATTTCCTGTCATACCTCATAAAGCTTAACATCTTCAGTCACACCTTTCTTCTGCTATGAACCACACGAAACACTTAATAAAATAACAAACGTGCATCTGACACAGCTAATCTCATGCTGTTCACATGTCACAGAACAGGGTTAGGATCTCTGATTGTCCTACTGTCGTGCTCTGTCTCAGCATTCCACCAAAGACCAACTTCTATCTTTTGCATTAGGTTGCTATGTATTCTCTCCTCTGAAAGTCTTGAATCTTCCCAGACTTGTAGAATGTACTGAAAACAATCCCAAAACATTTAGAATGAAGTGCTCCACATAGTGACAAGTCACTCTCAATCCGCCATTCAGCCCTGCCTATCTTCAGGGCAATCTGCTGGCTGCTACACAATGTTAATGCTACTGTAGTTTTCTCCCCAGCTGCAACAAATTGGCCATAAACAGCATTGATTTAAATTAATTTAGTCTCCAAATTAATTTACTTGAATTGTTTTGGACTTCAGGGGAATGGCAGGTGAGTTTGAATTAAATGTATATTTTTTCATAGTGGTTGCCCAACCTCTGTTATTGCAGGGTGGGCCCTCGACGTTTGCACTATATATTGTGACTGTGTTGACAAACATGTGCAAGGTGGCACAATAAAAAAGATTGTTGGAGACAGCCCAATAAGCAATGTTACCCAAGTCTAGTTCAGTATCTTGGTCTAATATGAGACGCAATCTTCCAGCAATGTCTGGTTTTATAGAGCCCCAAAAGGAAGGGACGGGGCCAGCTCTGGGCACTATGTGCTGGGGTCAGTTCCCTCAGTGTGCAGATGGAAAAACAGAAATAGCATAAGCGCCCCCTCTTGTCCTGGAGTGGTAATCCTTACTTAACCAGAGCCAGGATGGTGATCCCCAGGGGATCATGTGTTATAATATATATAACTGTATATGGATATATATATATATATATATATATACAGTGCATCCGGAAAGTATTCACAGCGCATCACTTTTTCCACATTTTGTTATGTTACAGCCTTATTCCAAAATTGATTAAATTCATTTTTTTCCTCAGAATTCTACACACAACACCACATAATGACAACGTGAAAAAAGTTTACTTGAGGTTTTTACAAATTTATTAAAAATAAAAAAATTGAGAAAGCACATGTACATAAGTATTCACAGCCTTTGCCGTGAAGCTTGAAATTGAGCTCAGGTGCATCCTGTTTCCCCTGAACATCCTTGAGATGTTTCTGCAGCTTAATTGGAGTCCACCTGTGGTAAATTCAGTTGACTGGACATGATTTGGAAAGGCACACACCTGTCTATATAAGGTCCCACAGTTGACAGTTCATGTCAGAGCACAAGCATGAAGTCAAAGGAATTGTCTGTAGACCTCTGAGACAGGATTGTCTCGAGGCACATATCTGGGGAAGGTTACAGAAAAACTTCTGCTGCTTTGAAGGTCCCAATGAGCACAGTGGCCTCCATCATCCGTAAGTGGAAGAAGTTCAAAGCCACCAGGACTCTTCATAGAACTGGCTGGCCATCTAAACTGAGCGATTGGGGGAGAAGGGCCTTAGTCAGGGAGGTGACCAAGAACCCGATGGTCACTCTGTCAGAGCTCAAGAGGTCCTCTGTGGAGAGAGGAGAACCTTCCAGAAGGACAACCATCTCTGCAGCAATCCACCAATCAGGCCTGTATGGTAGAGTGGCCAGACGGAAGCCACTCCTTAGTAAAAGGCACATGGCAGCCCACCTGGAGTTTGCCAAAAGGCACCTGAAGGACTCTCAGACCATGAGAAAGAAAATTTTCTGGTCTGATGAGACAAAGATTGAACTCTTGGGTGTGAATGCCAGGCGTAATGTTTGGAGGAAACCTGGCACCATCCCTACAGTGAAGCATGGTGGTGGCAGCATCATGCTGTGGGGATGTTTTTCAGCGGCAGGAACTGGGAGACTAGTCAGGATAAAGGGAAAGATGACTGCAGCAATGTACAGAGACATCCTGGATGAAAACCTGCTCCAGAGCGCTCTTGACCTCAGACTGGGGTGACGGTTCATCTTTCAGCAGGACAACGACCCTAAGCACACAGCCAAGATATCAAAGGAGTGGCTTCAGGACAACTCTGTGAATGTCCTTGAGTGACCCAGCCAGAGCCCAGACTTGAATCCGATTAAACATCTCTGGAGAGATCTTAAAATGGCTGTGCACCGACGCTTCCCATCCAACCTGATGGAGCTTGAGAGGTGCTGCAAAGAGGAATGGGCAAAACTGGCCAAGGATAGGTGTGCCAAGCTTGTGGCATCATATTCAACAAGACTTGAGGCTGTAATTGCTGCCAAAGGTGCATCGACAAAGTATTGAGCAAAGGCTGTGAATACTTATGTACAGTACATGTGATTTCTCAGTTTTTTAATTTTTAATAAATTTGCAAAAACCTCAAGTAAACTTTTTTCACATTGTCATTATGGGGTGTTGTGAATTTAATCCATTTTGGAATAAGGATGTATCATAAAATGTGGAAAAAGTGATGCGCTGTGAATACTTTCTGGATGCACTGTATATATATATATATATATATATATATATATATATATATATATATATATATAGGCAGATTGCTGGGGTTCTTACCTGGCCGGGATGCCTGGAGGGACTGGAAAAGGACAGGAATAGCATCTGGGTCACGAGGGGCCAACCACTCTGGACTAGGAGGGGACCACGAGAGAGGAACAGAGGGGTTCTGGCCTGTTTGGACCCGTGGCCACCTCCAGGGGGTGCCTCAAGCCTCGTGGGACACAGAGGACTGTTACTTCTGCCACACCAGGCAAGATTGCGGATGAACCTGTCAGGGACGCCTGGAGTGCTTCCGGTTCAAAGGGCAGCACTTCTGCCACACCAGGAAGTGCCGCCGGAAGGTCGTCACCAGCCACCTGGAGCACATCCAGGCAGGAATAAAAAGTACTGCCTTACTACATTGTGGAGATTATTGCTGAGTGCTTTGTGTGGTATTTTGGACTCAACTTTTGTATAATGGTGCTTAATAAACGTGTGAGTTTTATAAAGATGTGGTTTCCGACTGGTGGTGTCCGGACAAGTCTCACAATATATATATATATATATATATACAGTGATCCCTCGCTATATCGCGCTTCGCCTTTCGCGGCTTCACTCTATCGCGGATTTTATATGTAAGCATATTTAAATATATATCGCGGATTTTTTGCTGGTTCGTGGATTTCTGAGGACAATGGGTCTTTTAATTTCTGGTACATGCTTCCTCAGTTGGTTTGCCCAGTTTATTTCATACAAGGGACGCTATTAGCAGATGGCTGAGAAGAAACCCAACTTACTTTCTCTCTCGCTGCCTTTCTCTGATCCTGACGTAGGGGGTGTGAGCAGGGGGGCTGTTCGCACACCTAGACGATACGGATGCTCGTCTAAAAATGCTGAAAGATTATCTTCATGTTGCAACCTTCTGTGCAGCTGCTTAGTGAAGTGACATGCTGCACGGTGCTTCGCATACTTAAAAGCTCAAAGGGCACGTATTGATTTTTGACTTTGTTTTTCTCTGTCTCTCTCTCTGTCTCTCTCTCTCCCTGCTCCTGACGGATGGGGTGTGAGCTGCCGCCTTCAACAGCTTTGTCTTTTAAGTATGCGAAGCACCACGGCACAAACTGCCCTATTGATTTGTTTGCTTTCCTCTCTGTTTCCTTTGAAGAGGAAGATATGTTTGCATTCTTTTAATTGTGAGACAGAACTGTCATCTCTGTCTTGTCATGGAGCACAGTTTAAACTTTTGAAAAACTTTTGAAAAAGAGACAAATGTTTGTTTGCAGTGTTTGAATAACGTTCCTGTCTCTCTACAACCTCCTGTGTTTCTGCGTAAATCTGTGACCCAAGCATGACAATATAAAAATAACCATATAAACATATGGTTTCTACTTCGCGGATTTTCTTATTTCGCGGGTGGCTCTGGAACGCAATCCCCGCGATGGAGGAGGGATTACTGTATATATATATATTTTGTGGGATATGGCCAACCATTCATCCCAGCCAATACCCCCAGGCTGCTAGATGGAGCCCTCCTTGCAACGTGGAGATGCCCCGAATTCCAGCAGGGCATCATGGACTATGGAGTTTTAATACACAGACCTGCTGGATAACGTCGGGGCCGCCAGGAGTCACTGCAGGGAGGCCCAGGGATTTATATTTTCCGTATAGACCGGAAGTATTTCCAACTCACGGGAATGGAAGAAATGATATACTTCCGAGCTGAAGAAAAAGAAAAGTTTTTGCCTGACCCGGAAGTGATAGAAAGTCACATGGACTGAGGGTCAAACACTTCCGGGTCATGGACTATAAAAGGACCATGGGAAATCCCAGACAGCGAGCTGAGCTGGGTGGAAGGGTGGCAACACGTCTGGGAGAGGAGGATTAGTGTATTGATTATCGATTATTGAGTATTGTATGTGTAGTGTGGAGTAGAGGGTGCTTTGTGCACACTATTACTATGAAATAAATAATAATTATAGTTTTACCTGGTGTTTGGAGTGGTATCTGAGGGTTCAAGGGAGCTCTAGCGCCTCCTACTGCTACTATATATATATATATATATATATATATATATATATATATATATTGTAGTGGAATATACAGTGGAACCTCGGTTTGCGAGTAACTTGGTTTACGAGTGTTTTGCAAGACGAGCAAAAATTTTTAATAAATTTTGACTTGATAAACGAGCGAGCTCTTGCAGTACGAGTAGTATGTATATGCTTTGTCTGCTGAGCGTCATGTGATCACAACTGAGCTGATGGTTCTTCTCTCTCTCGCTGTGGGATTGTGGGCAATCGTCTCCTATTCTCCGTCTGAGTCGGCGTGCCTCACTCATATAGTCAACATCCGTACGAGCGTATACTGTTTACTACAGCATTAGCATTGTGACTGTGTGTGCGCGCGCGTGTGTGTGTATGTGCTCGCTCGCTCGCGTGTGTGTGTATTTGTGTGTGCACGCACGCGCTTGTGTGTGTATGTGTGTGCTCGCGCGTGTGTGTGCTGTGACGTGCAAGTCCCCGTCTTGCACCCTAAAACACGAAGCTGAGTCTCAGTACTTTAGCAACACCAGCTTTATTCAGCTTGAAACAGCAACAGCGCGATTATTTATACACAGACACAGCAGTCAGGCAGGGCCATGCACATTTATAATTTTCCTTGTTCCTTGTATCACCAATCGACGGCAGGCGCTTATAGCATGTCCGCGATCTTTTCGGATTCGCTTTTACGGTGAACTGCTACAGCGCTGGGAGACTGCGATTGCTTTGGGACGCTCTACTGCGTGTTGTCCCGTTGGGTGCAATCCCACAAGACTTTAGAAACTCACACACACCAGCCGTGATTCTTTTCAAAGGTAAAGTGCAGGTTAATTTGTTTTATGTATTTTTACTTTATATTTTGTATTAATCATTTTTATATGAATAGTTTTGGGTTGTGGAACAAATCATCTGATTTTCCATTATTTCTTATGGGGAAATTCACTTTGATGTACGAGTGCTTTGGACTACGAGCACATTTCCAGAACGAATTATGCTTGCAAACCGAGGTTCCACTGTACATATATATATATAATATATATATATATATATAAACTGCTCAAAAAAATTAAAGGAACACTTTGAAAACACATCAGATCTCAATGGGAAAAAAAATCATACTGGATATCTATACTGAAATGGACCAGGTAATATGTTAGGAATGAAAGGATGCTACATTGTTGGATGGAAATGAAAATGATCAACCTACAGAGGGCTGAATTCAAAGACACAACGAAAATCAAAGTAATAAAATGATGCGGCAGGCTAATCCGTTTTGCCGAATTTCATTGCTGCAACTCAAAATCATAGTCAATAGTTTGTATGACCCCCCCACGTGCTTGTATGCATGATTTACAATGTCGGGGCATGCATCCGAAGGAGATGATGAATGGTGTTCTGGGGAATCTCCTCCCAGATCTGGACTAGGGCATCACTGAGCTCCCGGACAGTCTGAGGTGCAACCTGGTGGCGTTGGATGGACCGAAACATAATGTCCCAGAGGTGTTCTATTGGATTTAGGTCAAGTGAGCGTGGGGGCCAGTCAATGGTATCAATTCCATCATCCTCCAGGAACTTCCTGCATACTCTCTCCATATGAGCCCGGGCATTGTCGTGCACCAGGAGAAACCACTACACCAGCACAGGGTCTGACAATTGGTTCATTGATTTCATCCTGATACCTAATGGCAGTCAAGGTGCCGTTTTCTAGCTTGTAGAGGTCTGTGCGTCCCTCCATGTATATACTTCCCCAGACCATCACTGACCCACCACCTAACCCGTCATGCTGAACGATGTTACAGGCAGCATAAGGTTCTCCACGGCTTCTCCAGACCCTTTCACGTCTGTCACATGTACTCAGGTTGAACCTGCTCTCATCTGTGAAAAGCACAGGATGCCAGTGGTGGATGCCAATTCTGGTATTCTATGGCAAATGCCAATCGAGCTCCACGGTGCCAGGAAGTGAGCTCAGGACCCACTAGAGGACGTTGGGCCCTCAGGCCACCCTCATGAAGTCTGTTTCTGATTGTTTGGTCAGAGACATTCACACCAGTGGCCTTCTGGAGGTCATTTTGTAGGGCTCTGGCAGTGCTCATCTTGTTCTTTCTTGCCCAAAGGAGTAGTTACCAGTCCTGCTGATGGGTTAAGGACCTTCTACGGGCCTAAGGCTCTCCTAGAGTAACTGCCTGTCTCCTGGAATCTCCTCCATGCCCTTCAGACTGTGCTGGGAGACACAGCAAACCTTCTGGCAATGGCACATATTGATGTGCCATCCTGGAGAAGTTGAACTACCTGTGCAATCTCTGTAGGGTCCAGGTATCACTTCATGCTACCAGTAGTGACACTGACTGTAGCAAAATGCAAGACTACTGAAAAAACCGTCAGAAAAATGTCAGTGGCCTCCACCTGTTAAACCATTCCTGTCTTCCATCCATCCATTATCCAATCTGCTATATCCTAACACAGGGTCACAAGGGTCTGCTGGAGCCAATCCCAGCTAACACAGGGCACAAGGCAGGAAGCAAATCCTGGGCAGGGCGCCAGCCCACCACAGGGCACACACACACACCCACACACAAAGCACACACTAGGGACAATTTAGGATTGCATGTGCACCTAACCTGCATGTCTTTGGACTTGGGAGGAAACCGGAGCACCCAGAGGAAACCGACACAGACACGGGGAGAACATGCAAACTCCACACAGGGAGGACCCGGGAAATGAACCCGGGTCTCC